>NW_006239262.1:384771-391025 GCF_000226075.1 Solanum tuberosum | reverse complement strand
ATTCTTTCATATTAACATACATAGACCATAGTCTTCATTACATAAAGAGCCTAATCATAACCTCCCTTAGAGTCCAGTTGTGCAATGCATAAGTAGGGTCCATAGTCCTACCTACACTAAGTAACTCTTCAAGAAATCATGATTAGAGTTCATATTCTTATCTTAGTTCATTTCTTAACTTTCGGGAGACATTGCCATAATCGACATATACTATGTGAGCTACATGGAATCCGGTGTTCTACTCCCACACTGAAAAGAGAGGGCACTACTTGCCAAGGTAGGACCTACATACATAATAGCTATCTAGTGGATCCACTAAGCTAAGACCTACAGGGGCACGTAGTTATGGAACAAGGAGATAGCTACTAGAAACCTTGACTTGATAGGCGTGGAGGTTTCCATCTCATGAGACAACATCTATGTTGGGAACCCGGACTTGCTAAACGTGAAGGTTCTCTTGAGGGAACCCCACTCTCATTTTTCATGTTCACTCGGTGCTAAGCTCCAACTCCCTTTTTAAACATCTTTAGCCCTTTATTTAACATTAGTTCATAAAGTAGGCTTTAGGGACTTAATGCCTCATATCATATAGCTCAAAGCTTTCTAAGATGAGAATGACCTTTTATCATAGAACCTACATCATGTGAGAATAACCTTTCACATAGTCATACCATATTCATAACATAGTCTAGTTTAGAGTACAATTGAAGAAACATTTTAAGAGACTCACTTTTAATAGATTATCATAAACCTTATTTATTCATTCATGTGTGTGTACATATGTGAGAAAGCCTTCCACATAAACACCTTTATGCAACACATATGCATACCTTGCTAATCATACACTTTGCATGCATAATAAGATGTAAGGGTGCATATAAGAGTTAACCTTTCAATAGACACCATAACACATCATATGTATAGCCATACATGTAGAGTGTGTGTGAGCATATTTGTCTTCATAGTGACACAATAGCAACAACATTGATATTGAGTGCACTTCCCTTCAAGGGATCACAACACATTCTCAAAGTCCCCAAATCAAGAGCAATTCACATATAAAGACTTTAGGATTCTAGACCACACACCCACACTTCATCATAGGAGACAAGGACACATTCAACATTGAATAGGTACTCCTAACATGTATATGATCACAAATTCATATAAGGGTTATATAAGTAGGGGTCATTCCACAATAGTACTTAACATAATCAATCATGTAGACCACACCTTATCCCTAAAATTATCATTCACACTATACTCCTCATCACCAACACACTTTAAAAATCATGCTAGCATTGAGGATTTCATATATAACCTTCATAGCACAACTTCATAAACATATGCATCATAATCATCAATTCACTTCACATCTATTGCCTTCAAGGCCATGATCTTAACATGCATAGATAGACAAGAAGTAAACACCGCCACCATAAGTGGACCCGACCACACAACATCGATTCTCAAACTAAAAACTAGAAGTTAGGTCAACTTACCAATTATCCAAGCCATGTTCACCATGGATCAATCCTCAAAAATTCATAATCAGTTGACATAGATAGCAATATGTATAAACAATGTATTTCAATAACATAAACATAATCTAAGTACAATTCTATAAACAAAGGGATCAACCCATTACTTTGCGCATAAGGTGATAATTCTCAACTCATAAATATACCAACAATTCAACATGAATAAGTATAGATAATCATAGGAAACATCAATACAATCTAATCTAAACATAATTTCACCAATAGAGATCATATTCACAAAGACCCACATCATAGGCCAATTTTTGAGAATTTGGGGATCATGGGTTCTTCAAGAATTCATTTGAAATTTATCTTAAAAATCTTAATCCCACATTAATTCATCAGTAGAATGATTTAGAAAATCATTGGACAAGGGACCGATGTTTAGATTAAAAATTAGGAATTTTGGTCTTTAAATCACTTTTGAAAATACTTGATAGAACTCATTGAATGAGAGGTTATTCAAGAATCAAGAGTTACCATACCTTAATTATTGAAGACCCTGGAAATTGAAGAAGAAATCAGTTGAAAACCCATCGTCTAGCTTTTGCTTCATCAAGGTCTTCAATGGAGGTTTTGAGAAAATCTATTTTGAGAGGGAAGGGTCAATTTGTAGAATGGGGTCTAATTCTAGGTTTTGGGGTTTTAACCAACTTAAAATGCCCTAAAATAGGTAAAATAACCGTTTATAATAATTCCCCAAAGTACCCAAACCACCCCTCACTTAATTGGACCTTTTAAACAAGTCAAACTTGAGTTTTATTTTCGCAAATTTCGTTGGGGAACCAGTCCGCGACGCGGATGTGTTTCCACAAGTTTATAGAAATTAAATTTCAATAAAGTAGAGTCCGCGACACGTCCGCGGCGTGGACCAAAAACTTGGCCTATGGTCGTGCTAGTCTGCGACGCGGACATGCTCCCTTCATGAGCATTTTCAAGCTGCTTTGGTAGCTTGTTTAGCCAAGGGTTGAGGTCCTCCTCAGGAACCCTTAGGGTGGTCCCGGGGAGTCGTACCCGTACGTTTCGACCCTAAAAATATTTATTAAGACATTAGGGTCACCTCCACTGATTTTAGAATCCAAAGAACACATAAAAACATGAACAACATACTAGAACATACCAACACTCAAAAGACTAGTTTCCGAACGTCTTGCTCGTCCCTTGACGTTTGACTTCCAAACTCCTTAAAACTTACTAAAAAGGCTATTCTTCATTATTTTAACAAGTTATTAATGCATAAAACCCATGTGAGGCTCTTACTTTATCCTACTTCATTTTGAGGGTTGTTACAATATCCCCCACTTAGGAACATTCGTCCTCGAATGACACTTAAAACACTTTTGAGGACTCAATACCCAACTAGCAGCTCACAATACACAGCATACAACATCAACATAAGAGCACACATCAAGGAGGAACATCAACTCCACATAAAAGGCTTAAAACAACTTTGTAATTCAAGAAAATAGCAACACATCTACCAACTCCTTATGCATCAACTTTATTATTTCCCATTTCATTGGAAGAACTTCCTTCTTCAAATCATCATTCTCATTTCAAACACTAAAGAAACATAACATGCAAGTATCTCATTAAAGCACATTATGCAACTTTATCATAAGAAATCATTAAAGCATGCACTTCGAATCAATTCATGCAACACAAGCAACTAGAAACTTTATTCACCGACTCATAATGTATCAACCACATAGGCCTTTCTCATGTTCATAGGAGGAACTACCTTCTCCTAATCATGACATGATATTTACCCCTTTTATATCATCATAGGGTCCAATATGCAATGGCTTTCAAATGCACACATAGACATGATCAACATTTCCACTCATGAGGCAATTAAGCAATTCATACTAGTTGCACCTAACATGAGGATTATAGATCATCTACTAGTCTTATCATTTAATCATCATACTATCAAGAACATACATGGCATTACCATGTTTAGTTATGTTCAAAGAAGGACTACCTTCTCCTAGTCACAACATACACACATAGCATCATAAAACTCCTAAGCAAGCATTACACAAAGGTCAATTCATTTAAGGAGAAATTCTCAACTTCTAACCTAAGCATGCTCATACTCTCTTCCTCATGAAGTCAAGAGTGCATTCATCATATAAAGATGCATATTGACATGAGAAACATGAATTTTGTTACTAAAATTCCATTTTTATGAAATAAGAATCCTTCAAAACATGCATAACATAGTGTCTTCTAGGATATGCATAACATACGGAGATCATGCAACTCATAATCATATGCAAGACTCCAAAAGATGAACAAGCTACTAGGAACTCTTTGGTCTCAATCTTGAATACGAATAGAAGGAAAAGATAAGGATATCAACAACCTTACTACTCACTCATCATCCCCCACTTAGGGTAAACCCATCTAAGAGCACATTAAAGTAACCAAGAGAAATATCACTTACCAATTAAGCATAATGTCCCCCTCTTAGGATCAAGTTATGCAAACTCCTTTAATCATTACCTCGTTCATCTCTAAGGTAGGAACCTATTTTTCACTAAATCTTCACTATACTCCCTTAGGTGAGGATTTCAAGAATCCAAAAAAAAATAGAGTATCTATACCACTCCACTTCATATCTATCACCCAAAGTGGTTCTCAACATGGAAAACTCAAGGAAGTTCAATGTAGAAATATTAAGGGCACTCAAAACCTTACCATATAGGCACATTATCCCGCACTTGGGGTGAGCTTAATCAAATCTTTATCACATCTTACCCTTATCATCACCTTTGGTGTAACTTTCCGCTCAACCATGACTAGGTATTAATCTAAACACCCTCTTGAATGACCATACTTAAGATAAATCTTACAAGACAACTATCCTCTTTAGAGTTGGTCAACATCTATTCTCTTGTCCTTCCCATAAACTAAGGGGTACATGAAACTCTCCAAGTTAACCTTAGAGCAAAACACTATCTCAACTCATGGAACAATGCCCCTTTTTCCGCTCTTAGGGCAAGCCTACACAAGAACTCTAATTTACACAACGACAGCCATGAAGCATCAGTCATAAGAAAAAAGCAACTTTCAACTCACACTAGTTACAACATTCCGTCAAAACTCCTCAAATATATACCATGACTTTCTACTATCATTACCCATCACCATAAAGTAACTCATCATCCTAAAAGGATTTCATTCTTACCATAACGACTCTTGTCATACAAGAACTATACCACCATACAACATTTTCAATGTAATGCTCCCTACCTCATAGGTCACACATAGCCATAAATGGCATCACAATACGATTTCCAAATCTACCTTCATATATACTCATATAGTCACCACATCATAATAAGCATTAAAACTCACCTTTTCTTCCCTCGATCCTTGCAACATCACCCCTTCCAAGTAATCACATCTAGAAGACCACCGGACAAGGGAAAATAAGAGAGAGATCGTATGGATTTAAGCTCTACGGCACGACACAAGAGAAATGAAGAAAGTGAAACTTCTATCATCCTATAGCCTCTCGCTCATAGATGTGTCGCGACTCACACCGATGAACAAGACTCTACTAGACGTGGCTCATGAGACGTTGAATCTGAAGACCATTTTCATAACCTTATGCTCTAATACCAAGTTTGTAACGACCCGAGAGCACCCCCTAGTCGTTACCGGCGTATTCAACCTCTCGGAGGTCTTATACAAGCCCTTAGCATTCGTCATAGCATTTATCATAGAAAATTAGCGGAAATTTTAAAACATTTTCATAATATAGTACAAGACTTAAAAAGTCACCTCATATAAACCTTTAATACAAAATTGAAGTACTACATCTCAAGGTAGCCATCTTAAAACACGACTACAACACAAGAGGGACATAGCCCTTACAATAAAAAAACACTACTATCTAGTACATTGAACTTAAGGAAACTCTTTAACATGAAGGTGCTTGAATCTTTAAGGACACACCTGAACTTGGGAATAGTAAGCCAAGCTCATCACTTCTAGGAAAGGACCTTTAGCCACCACCACCTACACTTGGTGTAAAAAGATGAAGAAGAATGGTGTTAGTACAAAAATATACTAAGTATGATAACCATGCAAAAAACATGCCTTTAAAAGGGACATTTAGTTGGAAACCATGCATCATGCCTTTTTAGAGAAACTTCAAGAACATTTAGTACAATAGGACTAATATAAACCACATACATCATCACACACATGGAAACCATTCATAATAGCACATAGAGCCACTTATAACATTTTAAGCACATTCAATGCATACAATACATTACCTTCCTCTTTATCTTAACTCCTTTCCCCAAGCAACCCTTAGGGAATACTTGGTGCAACGTATCACCTTAAGGTTACCAAGGGAGAACTTACATATAACCTTCATCAATCCAACCACATATATTCATAGAGTCATAACCACACCATAAGACATAGTCTTCACATAGGAACCATCACCTAAGACAACCCCCAAGTCACACTAGTGCAATCTGCAAGTAGCATCCCATAATACTACTCACACCAAGTGTTCCTAGGAAGCCACCAAAGACTAGGCACATCATATTCAACAAGTCATAACATCTTCATTTAAAATTACACATAAGGCCAACATACTTCATAACATCATATAAGGACTCATTCCTTTACTACATCATTAGTCATAACCCATTTAGTTCATATCATAGATAAACCACCCTCACAACC
>NW_006239262.1:379766-380859 GCF_000226075.1 Solanum tuberosum | reverse complement strand
CGTTACCGGCGTATTCGACCTCTCGGAGGTCTTATAAAAGCCTTAGCATTCGTCATAGCATTTATCATAGAAAAATAGCGGAAAATTTAAAACTTTTTCATAATATAACACAAGACTTAAACAGTTACCTCATTTAAACCTTTAATACAAAATCGGAGTATTACGTCTCAAGGTAGCCATCTTAAAACACGACTACAACACAAGAGGGACACAACCCTTACAATAAAAAAAACACTACTATCTAGTACATTGAACTTAAGGAAACTCTTTAACATGAAGGTGCTTGAATCTTTAAGGACACACCTGAACTTGGGAATAGTAAGCCAAGCTCATCACTTCTAGGAAAGGACCTTTAGCCACCACCACCTACACTTGGTGTAAAAAGATGAAGAAGAATGGTGTTAGTACAAAAATATACTAAGTATGATAACCATGCAAAAAACATGCCTTTAAAAGGGACATTTAGTTGGAAACCATGCATCATGCCTTTTTAGAGAAACTTCAAGAACATTTAGTACAATAGGACTAATATAAACCACATACATCATCACACACATGGAAACCATTCATAATAGCACACATAGAACCACTTATAACATTTTAGGCACATTTAATGCATAGAATACATTACCTTTCTCTTTATCTTAACTCCTTTCCTCTAAGCAACCCTTAGGGAATACTTGGTGCAATGTATGGCCTTAAGGTACCAAGGGTGAACTTACATATAGCCTTCATCAATCCAACCACATATATCCATAGAGTCATAAGCACACCATAAGACATAGTCTTCACATAGGAACCATCACATAATATAACCCCCAAGTCACACTAGTGCAATATGCAAGTAGCATCCCATAATACTACTCCCACCAAGTATTACCTAGGAAGCCACCATTGACTAGGCACATCATATTCAACAAGTCATAACATCTTACATTTAAAATTAGACATAAGACCAACATACTTCATAATATCATATAAGAACTCATTCATATACTACATCATTAGTCATAACTCATTTAGTTCATATCATAGGTAAACCACCCTCACAACCCCTTCACAAGCTCACTTGTGCAATGTACACATGGAGTCC
>NW_006239262.1:275665-375135 GCF_000226075.1 Solanum tuberosum | reverse complement strand
TTTACTACATCATTAGTCATAACTCATTTAGTTTATATCATAGGTAAACCACCCTCACAACCCCTTCACAATCTCACTTGTGCAATGTACACATGAAGTCCCATACCCCTACATGTACTAAAGAAGCCCATTAAGAAGTCATAAGTGTAATTCACATGCATAATCATACTTCATGTCTTGACATAAGTAAAGTCAACCTTAACGTGCTTTCATATTAACATACATATACCATCTTCATTACATAAAGAGCCTAATCATAACCTCCTTTAGAGTCCACTTGTGCAATGCATAAGTAGGGTCCATACTCCTGCCTACACTAAGTAACTCTTCAAGAAATCATGACTAGAGTTCATATTCTTATCTTAGTTCATTTCTTAACTTTCAGGAGACATTGCGATAACCGACATAGACCATGTGAGCTACATGGAATCCGGTGTTCTACTCCCACACCGAAAAGAGAGGGTACTACTTGCCAAGGTAGGACCTACATACATAATAGCTCTTTAGTGGATCCACTAAGCTAAGACCTCCAGGGACACGAAGTTATGGAACAAGGAGATTGCTACTAGAAACCTTGACTTGCTAGACTTGGAGGTTTCCATCTCATGAGACAACATCTATGTTGTGAACCCGGACTTGCTAAATGTAAAGGTTCTCTTGTGGGAAGCCGGACTTGCTAAACATGAAGCCCCCACTCTCATTTTTCATGTTCACTCGGTGCTAAGCTCCAACTCCCCTTTTTAAACATCTTTAAGCCTTTATTTAACATTAGTTCATAAAGTAGGCTTTAGGGACTTAATCCCTCATATAAAATTGCTCAAAGGTTTCTAAAATGAGAATGAACTTTCATCATAGAACCTATATTATGTGAGAATGACCTTCCACATAGTCATACCATATTTATAACATAGTCTAGTTTAGAGTACAATTGAGAAAACCTTTCAAGAGACTCACTTTTAATAGATTATCATAAACCTTATTCATTCATTCATGTGTGTGTGCACATATGTGAGAAAGTATTTCACATAAACACCTTTATACAACACATATGCATACCTTTGCATGCATAATAAGATGTGAGGGTGCATATAAGAGTTAACATTTCAATAGGCACCATAACACATCATATGCCTACCATACATGTAGAGTGTGTGTGTGCATATTGGTCCTCATAGTGACATAATAGCATCAACATTGATATTGAGTGCACTTCCCTTCAAGGGATCACAACACATTCACAATGTCCTCAAATCCTGAGCAATTCACATATAAAGCCTTTAGGGGTTCTTGACCATACACCCACACTTCATCATAGGAGACAAGGATATATTCAACATTGAATAGGTACTCCTAACATGTATATGATCACACATTCATGTAGGGGTTATATAGGTGGGGGTCATTCCACAATAGTACTTAACATAATTAATCATGTAGACCACACCTTATCCCTAACATTATCATTCACATTATACTCCTCATTATCAACACACTTTAAACATCATGCTAGCATTGAGGATTTCATACATAACCTTCATAGCACAACTTCATAAACATATGCGTCATAATCATCAATTCACTTCAAATCTATTGCCTTTACGGCCATGATCTCAACATGCATAGATAGAAAAGAAGTAAACACTGCCACCATAAGTGGACCAAACCACACAACGTCAATTCTCATACTATAGACTAGAAGTTAGGTCAACTTACCAATTCTCCAAGACATGATCACCATGGATCAATCCTACAAAAATTTATAATCAGTTGACATAGATAGCAATAGGAATCAACAATGTAATTCAATAACATAAACATAATCTAAGTACAATTCTATAAACAAAGGGATCAACCCATAACTTTGCCCATAAGGCCATAATTCTCAACTCATCATTATACCATCAATTAAACATGAATAAGTATAGATAATCATAGGAAACATCAATACAATCTAATCTAAACATAATTTTACCAATAGGTGTCATATTCATAAAGACCCACATCATAGGCCAATTTTCAAGAATTTGGGGATCGTGGGTTCTTCAAGAATTCCTTTGAAAATTATATTAAAAACCTTAAAACCACATGAATTCATCAATAGAATGATTTAGAAAATTGTTTGAAAAGGGACCCATGTTTAGATTGAAAATTGGGAATTTTGGTCTTTGAAAATCTTTGATAGAACTCCTTGAATGGGAGGTTATTCAAGAATGTAGAGTTACCATACCTGAATTATTGAAGACCCAGGAAATTGAAGAAGAAATCAGTTGAAAACCCATCTTCTATGGAGTTTTTGAGAGAATTTAGTTTGAGAGGGAAGGGTCAATTGGAAGAATGGAGTCTAATTCTAGGTTTTGGGGTTTTCACCAACTTAAAATACCCTAAAATAGGTAAAATAACCATTTATAATAATTCTCCAAAGTACCCAAACCACCCTCACTTAGTTGGACCTTTTAAACAAGTCAAACTTGAGTTTTATTTTTACAGATTTTGTCGGGGGACCAGTCCGCGACGTGGAAGTGTTCCCACAAGTTTCTAAAAATTAAATTTCAAGAAAGTATGGTCCGCGACACGGACCAAAATATTTGCTTATAATGGAGCTAGTCCGCGACGCAGACATGATCCCTCCATGAGCATTTTCAAGCTGCCTTGGCAGCTTGTTTTTCCAAGGGTTGGGGTCCTCCTCGGGAACCCTTAGGGTGGTCCTGGGGAGTCATACCTGGACGTTTTGACCCTAAAAACATTTATTAAGACACTAGGGTTACACGACACCGGATTCCATGTAGCTCACATGGTCTATGTCAGTTGTGAAATTTTTTCCATATACAATAATGATAATGAATGAGACATGAACTATACTATGACTTCTTGGTGAGTTTACTTAGTAGGAGTGGGGGTATGGGACTTCACTTCCACATTGAACAAGTAGATGTTGTGGGATGGTTCCTTTATATTATGATGAGATACAAATGTATGCATATGTGTTGAATGGATGGTTGTTATGAATGACTTTCCTTATATTCAAGTAATGTACATTACTATTTTCTTATTAGTGACTAATGATTATAATGAGGTCTAAAGATGAGATGCATGGCCAAGGTAGCTTCAAGGGGGATCTTTGTAGGGTTGGTATTATGGGATGCCAACCATACGTTGCACAAGTGTTCCTTAGGGGTTCCTAAGGTGTTGATATTACTATGTAATGAGTATAAAATGTGAGTATGGCTTGTGTTGTACATTGTAAATGCATGTTGGTTTCCAAACTTCACAAAGGCATACTTTTAAACTAAAATGTCCTTTTTATCATATTTCATGGATTTTATGCATGTTTCCATACTTAGTACATATTTGTGCTAACCCCTTCTTCTTCTACATTTTGATAAGTGTAGGTTCCGGCTAGGTGACATACACTCTCTTTCTTGAAAAAGACTTGAATTGCTTATCTCTAAGTTGTGGTGAGTTCTCAAGTTAGAGGATGGATTAGTCACTTCTTAGTTCCTATTGTACTTCTTATATTGAGACTTTTATTGAGGTAAAGGGCTAAGTCCCAAAATTTTTATTCCTATGTTTTAGATGGTATATGAGACAAAGTTTAGATTCCTATGATTTTACCTTTATGAAAAAAATGAAGTTGGACTTCTATTGTAAAAGTTTTAAATTTTCCGCATTATTTCTATGTCATATGTTATGATGATGCTAGAGGCTTGTATGAGACCCCTTCAGGATCAAGTACAATGTGTTACGTCTAGAAGGTACTCCTGGGTCGTGAAAAACTTGGTATCAGAGCATAAGGTTTTGGGAATATTATTTAGGTTCATGTCTCATGAACCACGTCTAGTAGAGTCTTGTTCATGAGTGTGCAGCGCGCCACACTTATGAATGAGAGGCTATAAGAACCTTAGGAACTTTCACTTCTTTCATCACTCTTTAGTTATGCTTTGGAGTCCTAACTCTATGAAGTCCTTTCTCCTAACCCTTTTGTTGTGATTATAGGCAATGAATACAAGAAGGGATAATGCAAGAAGGGTACAAGAGGAAAATGTGAATGAGGGAGTTCCTCCTCAAGCTCCTCAAGACCCTCAAGTTCCAAATGATTAAGGAGTTATGAATAATGTGGGGATAAGGGCGGCTATCCAAACTTTGACTCAACTCATGACGGTTCAAACTCAAGCCGTCACCACTCAAACCCAAGCCATAACGGCCTAAGCTAACTGAGAAGTTAGGCCCCGGGTAAATCCTAATGTGAGCACCATGGCCTTAAGGTTGAGAGGTTTTACTATGATGAATCCTCCTATTTTCTTGGGTTCCAAAGTGAATGAAGACCCACATGAGTTTTGGGAGGAGTCCTACAAGATAGTGAAGGTTATGGGGGTCACTTCTATTGAGAAAAGCCAAATTAACCGGGTATCAATTGAAAGATGTGGACCAAGTATGGTACACTCAATTTAAAGAGAATAGAGCTATAAGAGCTGGTCCTATAAGTTGGGAAGTATTCAAGAAAGCCTTTCTCAATAGGTTATTTCCCCGTGAGAAGAGGGAAGCCAAAGTTAAGGAGGTCATCAACCTTCGCTAAGGAGTTATGAGTGTCCAATAATACTCCTTGAAATTCACTAAGTTGTCTAAATACGCCCCATCTTTGGTTTCTAATCCAAGGGATGAGATGAGTCGCTTTGTCACCAATGTGTCAGATGCTATAGAAGTAGAGTGCCGAGCGACAATGTTCCATGACAAAATAGATATCTCACGGTTAATGGTCTATTCTCAACAAGTTGAGGAGAGAAGGCTTAGGAAGAACAATAGAGAGGTGAAGAGGGCAAGGACCGATGATGGAAATTCTTCTAAGGGCAAGTTTAAGGGTCTAAGTGGACCAAGGTTCAAGAAGAGGTTCTCCAATCAAAGTTCCTCTAATCCTCCAAAGACCAACAAAGATAGGGTGTCTAACCCTAAGCCTCAAGGACAAAATAGGGGTGGATTTTCCATGGAGAGGTCTACATGCGCAAAGTGTGGTAAGAAGCATGAAGGGAAATGTCTTGCCAGTATGGGTGTGTGCTATGGATGTGGAAAAAGTGGGAACCAATTGAAAGATTGTCCAATCCATACGACCAAGGGGAGAGAGGGAAATCAAGCTCTTACAAGTGGTTCTAATGCCAATGCTCCCAAGAAGAATTTTTTTTATGCCCTCCAATCTAGAAGTGATCAAGAAGGGTCCCCAGACGTTGTTACCGGTATGTTGCAAGTATTTTCAATTAATGTTTATGCATTATTAGACCCCGGTGGGTGACTCCGTTGTAGCTAAAAGAGTTTATAGGAGTTGTCCTATTTCATTATCATAAAGTCACATGGGTTGATTTGGTAGAATTAGATAAGTTGGACTTTAATGTCATATTGGGGATGGATTGGTTGCATGCTTGTTTTTCGTCCATTTATTGTAGAACCCGGTTGGTAAAGTTTAAATTCCCTATTGAACCTACTTTAGAATAGAAAGGGGGAAACTCTACAACTTGCACATTTAACACCCGTTATTCAAACAACAATAATGGAAGATAAAAACTTGGTTTGCCTCCCAAGAAGCGGCTTAGTTAACATCGTGGCACGACGAAGATATACTTTCACTATTCATTCTTTGGGTAGACCATGGTATCACTCGGTAATCCTCATTTTGTCCTTGGGTTCAAATAAGTCGAGATTTGACCCATTTTTGTTTCTCGCTGCTTAATGAATACCGAGTGTGAATCAATGGTTTGGCACAAAGTTGAGACGTTAGCTTTCATTTCTTTTAGCACTTTGTCCAACCCTTCCACTTTTTTGAGAATATGTGCAAGCATATCTTCAGTGCTGAAATTTTCCGGATCAGCCCTTTGCTCTTTCGGCTTTTGACACTCATGGGGAGGTACATGTCTCTCTTTGTCCCCGTCCCTCTCTCTCCAATTTGTAATACGGTCAGGCCATTCCTTATCACGATCTCTCCAACTATCATCACACTATTTATTCATACCTTGGATCCCACCCGTCTTCTATAATTCAGGATGAAACCTCCTCCTGGATTTGCTTGGAAGTGTACCTCATCAATGTACATAGCTTCAAATTTTGCTTTATCGGGATTCACTTTACTAACTCCAATTGCATTCACAGCCTTAAAACCACTACCCCTTACATGTTTTAACAAAAGATCCATTTGAGTCATCACTTTAGCCATGTTTTCATCCCACTCTTGGTTCTTTTCTATTTGTTCCTTTGTCATCCTGTATGTCAAAGGAGACACTTGATCTCTCCTAGTGTACCAAGCACGGTTAATCTTCGTCATCCCATCAAGAAGAGTGGATGATATTTTAAACGACTGTTGCATAATTCCTCCTTGGACAAGATGGTCAGCCACACCCTTGTTTATCAAATCTAGACTCCGGTAGAAATGTCGTAACAACACATTTTTCTGGAGTGTGTGAGTTGGACATTGAAGTAGCAACTTTAGAAACCTCAACCATGTCTGATGATTTGGTTTACATCCAACCTTTTGAAGACTGAATATTATCTCTCAATGCCATCATCTTTGAAGGAGAGAAAAACCTTACATTGAATGAGTCAGTGAGCTCGTCCCAAGAAGTAATTGAGTCCATTTGTAAGCCGGCTTACCACTTTGTATCCTCCCCCATGAGAGAAAAAGGGAACAATCGAAGTCGGTCTCCTTTGATTTGTTCTTGAACGATAATGGCCCACATAAGTCTACAAAGTTTCAGATGTGGTCATGGGGATCCTCATGAGCCATCCCTTCAAATAAACCATTCATTTGCAACAGTTGCAACATAGTGCTAATCACATGAAACACTGCATTTCCCACATCTAGAGGTAATCAAATAGCACATGTGGTTCCCAAATGATCTTCATTGACATTGAGCAAGTTACCGATGTCATCATTGTATCCAAGCTGGATAGCATTGCTCCCGTTGACACTAATATCGTCACTTATTTAAGAGCAGCCAACAACAAACAAAAGTAAATTGATTCAACTACAACACAATCAGCGCACAACTAGACTTCACTAAACGAATTCTAAGCACCATTCCCCGGCAGCGGTGACATTTTTGATAATGCTCAACTACATTTCATCCAAATTCTAAGTGTAGGCGGTCACAATCAAGTATAAATCCAACAAAAAGTTTAGGTTGATCCCACATGGAGTGATACGACAGAGAAATCAATTATGAAGTGTAAGGATTGTTCTAATCGATTATACGAATAGACATATTCGAAACAATTAAATTCAATTATAGGGGTTTGACAACAAGAGTCAATTGGGGGGATTAGAGTGACAATAATCAACTACGAAAACAGGGGAGTAATTAAAGAGAGGGATTCTTGGGGATGTGATTGATTAATCACTAATTTCGCTATATGGGTGATTATTATTTACTACAAAGATGTTAAATCTTAGTGGGTAGGCTACACTTTAAGTGTAACAACTATTTTTCAATCAACTATTATGAATCAAGCTAGTTCTCTCGAACCTCGACCTGCCCAACAATCTAAACAACCCAAAACCTCAATTAATCTACTCTCTCAAACTAGATTGGTAGGACCAAATTTAGACTCACTTTTCAAGCTGAGTCCACAACAACCCAATTAGTACAATCATCAATTCATAATTTAATTCTAAAACCTCTTTCTCAAGAAATCATAGAATACTAAGCTAGAACTGTATTTGCAACTACTATTCATAAATGAAAACTCGACTATAAATTGAACCTACTTCAAACCAACAATCACATCGGTAAATACTAAAAACCATAAGCTTACTGAGACAATTAATCACATAATTACACCCTCAAGAATGGGGGTTTTAGCCAAACATTATGAAAAGTAAGAAAATATTACCAACTATGTTCTCTATCAGTTTGGGTAACGAATTGTAGGTCATCATAATGCTCAAAATTTATTCAAAATATAAACCCAACTCTAAATTTCTACTCAAAAACTCTAAGAATAGTGTTCGGGATCATAAACCCTAGCTATGAACTCTCAAACACTAAGAAATATTACTCCAAACTTCGAAACTCCCGAAAACTCTTTTAAATATCACATTTAGACGTTCCCAATTTTTTGGCATGTGAGTCTTTCGACAGAGATAGTCTAGCATCGCCGACAATGTCGGGGATGCGACAAATGTCCCTTTCCATCACCTTCTTGACTTGACTCTTCACCATTCCTCTTTTATAACTTTAGGTAGTCAGGAACTCCATCACCAATCACTCGGTGGTTCGCCGAAAAGTTAGTTTCCATCATCGAGTTGGCTTTTTCCCAAGGCTGGCACGGTGTAAATGTTGGCCAGCTGAAGGACCACTAGGCGAGGGTGGACGCAGGTGAGCAGAGTGACAGCCAGGCACCACTTATTTGACAGGCCTGCAAGCTGATATTATGGGACTCTGACATTATGTGGACGAGCTAAAGTCCACAGACATTTCTATGTTATGGTGCAATGTGTACATTCCCGAGGGTCCTAGTTCAGAGATTCCAACTTATTTTGAGGTCACTTTAGCCACTGTGATCGGAGATGTTGTTGTAGTTGATGATGGTGATGAGACTGATGTCTTGGAGACTGACAAGGAAAATCTCGGAGATCACAAGGAGGCAATATTCGAGGACTAGAGGACTTGAAGGGTGATTTGGTCCAGGCAGCTACTGAGGGCTCACTTCAGGACACATCAATGATTGGCCCTAGAGGATCATAGCCCACAATAGGAGGAGAGATGGGCACTGATGCCCAGATTAAGAGCCCCTTGGATACACACGGTATGCCTTAGGCTTAGCCTGACATAGGGATCTTGACTCTTTTCCCGTCTTTATTTACTTTTGAGACATGTAGTTTTTCTTTCATTGTGAGGACACTGTTACATATTTTTATGGGGTGACGGTATCTTTATACCTATCCTCTTGGTTGTATTTATTTTTTGTTTTATTTCATCTACTATCAGATGTTTAGTTAATTTTATTTATTCTATATGTGTTTTTTATAAGGATCATCTTCTTGTGTTGCTTGAATGTCAATGATGATTGTTTAATGTTGTCGATGTTCTCTTGCACATTTGAGTCTCAGTTGCGATAAATACTAATAAATTGAATAGTGCTCTTGATTGAATGATATATTTGTGCAAGTCCAATAAGGAAAAATTGAGTGCATAAGTCATGTGTGAACTCTTAGCATCTCATTGTGACTATTCAATTATCGAAGTGAGTCTTGTAAACATCGTGCACGCGAGCTTAACTTGTATAATCATGATCGATGGTTGTGTTGAATGTCTTGTGTGGTGTGGTTTTCTTGAAATTATGTGATATCTAGAACCTGCCCCATTGGTCCGATTGACTAGCATTGATGAATGAATGAAACAATCTTAGGCACAAATTTTTTAGAGTGAACCAAATTGCTATTATACCTCTTTGTGACAACCTTGTGAGAGTGTGAACCTAGTTTGGCACATTTTGAGCCTAAACTTTTCGTTGGATGAAACATGAACACATTTACCCCTTTCTTCCCCACCTAAAACATTCATAAAGCCTTGGTGTGTTTATATATCGAACTTAGGCCAGAAGCCTAAGTTGGGGTGTGGTAAAAATAAGGAATGAAATTGGGCAAAAAGTTTTTGAAATTCTCCCTTGAAGACTTCTGTTGAAAACAAAGGAAAAAGATGGAACCCCTCCATATATAAAAAAAGAAGAAACAAAAGCAAGGAAAAAAGATTAAAAAAGAACTTTGCATAAGTTATGCATTGGTGGAAAGAAAAGAAGTACCCTATAAGCCATACAAAAAAATTGTGTTTGCATATACCAAGAGTGGGTTGCGAAGATGAAAAGAGTGAAAGAAAAGGAGAAGAAGTGAAATTCAAGCCATGTTTCATGAAGATAGAAATCACTAATATAAAATGATCATATCTTTACCCTCAGTGTAGTTACAAGCCTTGAAAGACCTTGGTAATCTTGCATAAGCCGAATGATGTGTTTATCGGAAAATACGGGTAAGCATATGGGTAAAATCATGCAAGTAATTACCATTGAGAGTGTGAAAGTTGATTTTTCTTCCTTTAGTTATAATCTTTGATAGGCTTTGTGAGAGCATGTAATCATTCTTTATGTGAGGGCATTCAAATACTCTTGTTGAGCATGAATTTTCATTTGAAGTGAGCATTGTGAGCTTGAACTATTTTTGATGATGGCTAGTCAGAGTTTGAAACTTTTAGTGCACAATTGAACATTGCATGTGTAGATTGAACCTCGTGTGTATTCATGTTGAGTTTCAAGTAGCACTACTTATAGACATACCAAGGACACTAATAGATAATAAGGAACAAACAATCTTAAAAGATGAAGAAGGGTGAGTCTGACGATCGCCAAGAGCACTCGGTGTGTCACCGAGTAGTTCATCAGACCACCTAAAGTTCCAGTGTGCCAAACCCTGAGGGAAGAAAACAAGTCTTCGAGATGAAGAAGTGGTCGGTGAAACGCCGAGTAGTTCCCCGATGCAGTATTAGACCGCCCAAAGTTACAGAACCTTGAAGATGATAAATGCATAGACAGAAGGGTTATGAAAGTGGGCAAAGGGTGACTCACCGAGTGGTTCGGTGAGTCCGATTTACTTCGCCAAGTGACCCTTCACAGCACATTTTTAATGACTATAAATACATTTTCGAATATTTAGTTTAGGATCTATGCTCATATATTTTTAATCTATTTTAGAGTTTTGAACTGTGAGACAAGTTTTCTCTAGTTTTCCTATGCTTTGAGGAATTGAAGTTTTTCACTTTTCAGAAATTGGAAGTGGGTCTTTGAGATTCTTCAAATTGGAGCATTGTAAGGACAAATCTACTCTTACCTAGTTGATGGATAATCAGTTTGGTAATGGTGTTTACCTTTTTATGATGTCTAGCTAAAACATGAATTCTTGGAGTGTGATTATGCGATTATGGGATGATTTAGTGTTTGGGTATTGCTAAGTGTTAGTTTAAATGCTATTTACAAGTGTGTTTAATCATTAATTATGGTTTAATTTAACAATTGTAGTTGCAAATGCAGTTCTAACTTTGTGTTCTTGGCTTGCTCGAGAAAGAGGTTTTGGAACTAAGGTTTTTAATTGATGGTCAGTGGGTATTGGGTTGACCTGGGTTCAGCTCGAGAAAGTGAATCCTAAACTCAATCCCACACATTCAGCTCGAGAGAGTGAATGGATTAAGTTGTCGGTTGTTCTTATTTTGCATGCTCATTGAGGTTCGAGCGATATCAACTTGATTCAGCGTAAATTGTTCTAGAGAAAGTTTATCTCCTGTATAGCCTAGCTAACTCACTAATATCAAGCTATTTATTAATAGTTGCAATTACCCATTTGTCTATATTAACCTATAATTGATCACATCGCAAGAACCCGTCTCATTATTGTTATTTCGTATTGTTTACCACTATTTGTAGTTGATAATCAAAACAAACCCCCCCCATTTGACATTCGTGTCACCCCCTTCTTTGAATATTATTTTTATTCGATATTTTTTATTCCTATGACTGATTGGAACACGTTTCTACTAGCTACTTGATTTTGGAAACATACCGCTCCCTGTGCGATTCGACCCCAACTCATTAAGTTGGCTTTTCTACTGACTAACGATCGTTGACACTTAGAATTGGATGAAATGACCTTGAGATGTTAAATCAAAATGGCGCCGCTGCCGGGGAGTGGTGTTGTTTGAAATTCTTTTTGTAAAGTTCAATTTTGTTCTTTCAAATAATAGTTGAATCTACTTAATTTCAGTTTAGGTTTGTGTGTTTCTATTTAAAACAGAGGAAATGAGTGTTAACGGAAGCAATGGTAGACAAGTGGTCCACCAAAATGACATCAGAAATTTCAATGATGTTAATGAGCCGAATGGTAATGACCCTAATCTAGTGGATGGAGTTGGTACCATTCGCTTGCCTCCAGCTTAAGGGAACATTGTGTTCCACATTACAAGCACTATCTTGCAACTCTTACAATTGAAAAGGCTGTTTAGTGGGTTGGCTCATGAGGATCCTCATGAGCATCTAAGGAATTTTGTTCATGTTTGCGCGTCGTTCTCCTTTAAGAACATATCTCAAGAGTCAGTCCAACTGAGGTTGTTCCCAGTTTCTCTAATGGGCGAAGCGTGCAAGTGATTGGCTGAGTTGCTAAGAGATTCTATCACTTCATATGAAAGAGCTCATTACCGCATTTCAAGTGTGATTCTTTCCCCCGTCGAAGATGATGACTCTTCGGGACAACATCCAAAGCTTCAAGCGTTTGGAGGGTGAGCCAATCCATAAGACTTTGCTAAGATTAAAGAAGTTGGTGCTACAATGCCTAACTCATAAATTGCCCGACAATGTTTTGCTGCAAAACTTTTAACGATGTCTTGATTTGGTGAACAAGGTAGTAGCTGATCAACTTTCTCCAAGAGATTTTGTCACGACCCGAGCCTACAACCCAGACGCGACACAACGTACAAGACTCCGAAAAGCCTCATAGCATTCATAACATTCGATATAAGGAAAATAGTACAAAATTAAAATTTTCTTTAAATCCATACAATAGAAAATCATCATTTAAACATCGGAAATCTACTAGTCTCACATGGCCATCTAAAAACAATCTTTGAATCAAAATTCGGGTCACGGCCCCTTTACAATAGATAGTCTTAAAAGGGTCTACTACAATCAAAGACATGAAACATCAAAAGTACTTGACCTCGAATCCATGAGGACATACCACTAGTCTTGGAAGAACTCAATCCAAGCTTCAACTAGAAGAACTCAACTCACTTGCCGGAACCTACACTTGTAGTAGAATAGAAGAAATATGAGTTAGCACATTTAATGTACTAAGTATGATAGCCATGCAAAAACCATGCTTAAAACAGACATTTTGGTTGAAATCCATGCATATGCCTATTTTGAGAAAACATCATGAACATAAGTATAAGAGGCATAAGACACAAGTGTAATCAACATACAAGTCATTTCATCACATTAGAACATAATCAACATATAAGCCATCTCATCACAATAGAGCCTTCACCTAAAGTAACCCCAAGATATACTTTGTGCAATGTATAAATAGAGTAGCATACCACCATCAACACTAAATTCCACATTAAGGCCACCAAAAGTGAACTTACCATTCTTCCTTTTCACTTTTAGACAATACTCATACATAAGGAACATAAACATTTCATAAAGCATAACAAGGAAGTAACTCATAATACAATCCAAGTATAGCATGCATCATCACATTAAGCGTATAAGTCAACATTCTTCATTTGCTTCATTAAAAGTACTTTCATTCATTAGTCATTAAGACATTAGAAATCTCAATATAGTCCTATCAAAGCCTACTCGTGCAATTCATGGATGTCATCCTATACTATCACCCACACTTCATAAAACATCTCAAGAAACCATAGTGCGCATCTCACATGATGAGAATATGCATTAACCGACATAGACCATGAGAGCAAACCATGGAATCCGGTGTCATATGAACCCCACACCGAAAAAAGGTAATCCTAATTGCCTAAGGAAGAACTAGGTACATTTTAGCTTAGGTGGATCCACTAGCTAATATCCTATGTGGGCAAATTGTTATGGGATAGGAAGATGTTTGGAACTCCAACCTAACATTGAGAGAGTTTCAATATTACCATATTCACTCGGTGCTTAGCCTTCATTCCCATAGAGTATTTCATTCACATTACATTATTGTATTAGAGAGGAATGCCATTGGCCTATCGACCCAAATTACATAATTACACATAAAAAGAATGCCATAAGCCTATCGATTCATGGTTCATTATTAGGATAGCTTTTGAGTCCTCATGAAAGGAATGCCATAAGTATATCGATTCAGGGTTCATTATTAAGATAGCTCTTGAGTCCTCATGAAAGGAATGCCATAAGCCTATCAATTCATGGTTCATCATAACATTGTTATACATATGAAAGGAATGCCATAAGCCTTTCGATTCATGGTACATTGATTCATTAGGAAAGGAATGCCATAGGCCTATCGATTCAAGAGTCTTCATTACATTAGTTCACTGGCTCATTATGAAAGGAAAGTCATAGGCCTATCGATTCAAGATATAGTCTTAGAACACATTAATTAGTCAATTATGAAAGGAATGTCATTGGCATATAGATTCATATTCATTAAATCAAGACACATTAATTACACAAGAAGAGGATGTCTAAGCCTACCAATTCCATGTACTTCAATCAGGACCACATTCATCAATACAAGAAAATGATGCCTTAAGCCTACCAGTTCAAGATACATCAATCCACATTACTTTAATTTATACAAGAATAAGATGCCTAAGCCTACGAATACCAGATACAACATCACATTATAGAAACCTTTCACATTATATCATCATCATTCATGAGTGTTAATTGAGAATATGCTTTCAATAATAACACAATTACATTCTAAACATGATCATAACACTTTCATTGAGATCACACACATATACTTCACGTCATGATCATACATAGATCAGTTATCAAATTGCCTTTCAAGGCTATGAATCAATATCAACGTAAACATTGAGAATACTACATTAGATAAGGGCATTAACATGATTCAATAAGCAATTCAATATAAACATAAACAATTCAACATACTTTCATGATCAATCAATTCCCAATCACAAATCACAACTTAGGATTTTGGGGGAAACATTGGTTCATAGGAAAAATTCACCATAATTCATCATGAATTCAACAATCCATTCATAATTCATCATATATAAACCTTTGAAAATATTTTGGAATTGAACCTATGCATAGATTGAAAACCTTAGTTGTTTTGGGGGATTTTTGAAACTTGAAATCATCTTTTGATAGGGCACCTTGAATGAAAATTAATCAAGTATGAAGACTACCATACCTTTATGGAAGAAACTCCATGAAAATTGAGTGATAATGGTGAAATCTTGAGCTTGAAAGCTTTAATCCTTCTTCTCCAATGGTGGTTTCTACAGAGAGAATATTTGAGGAGAGGAGGTTTCTATTTTGAGTGTTTGGGAATAATGAATTCTAAAAGGGAGTTTAATAATTTAAAAATACTAAAAATACTTTAACTAATCAATAATAACCGTCCCTTAACTTAAATAGCCTAAAAAGTGATTTACCATAACACCCCTACACTAGGTCGAAACTTGACAACATTCTACATGTGTGACTCATGAACCCCACCCACGGACTGTGGGTGGGTCCACGGGCCGTACTAGCATTTCGTGATTCGTGGCTGCAACATGTATTTTTGGACCTTGACCGATGGAGGCCATCCACGAGGCGTGGATGGACCTACGGGGAGTAGGTCCCATCAGTAGTCCTTCTCAATTTGACAACTTTTTGGTTCTTTGGGGTCTTGGGGAGGCTTTAGGGTCCTTCTCAAGGACTCCTTGGTTGGTCCTTGGGCAGTCGTATCTTGACGTTTAAACCCTAAACCCCTCAACCTAAGATCGGGAAGACATTTTACAACATGAAACCCTATTACAAACTATACACACACTCACTAGGCTCTGGTTTCACTTACTCATTTTCTGGGTCGTTACATTATCTCCCCCTTAGGAACATTCATCCTCGAATGACACTTTAAACTCTTTAAGGAATAAAAACTCAAGACTAGAGGCCCATCATGCATGCAACATCATAAACGATGCACAAAATTAGGAGGAAATATCAACTCCATCTCCAACATACTCAATGCAACCCAAGAAAGTAGGAACTACATCTATAAACTCATTATCCATGAAAACTTCAACATTTCTTATTTCATTGGAGAAATTACCTTCTCCAATCAAATCATGCTCATCATAACATCATTAGGCACACTATGCAATTTCTCTTAAAAAGCATATTTAGGCATGTTCAACAATTTACCTCATGAAGAATATAGAAAACTCATACTAAATGCACATCAACATGAGGAACATAATTCATAAAAAACTCATTTTATCATTTAAACATAAATTCATTAAGAACATGCATAACATAAGGAGATCATGGAAACACATAATCACACATGACTCCAAAACATGAAACAAGCTACAAGGAACTCTTTGTCTCAAGCTTGAATAGGAATAGAAGGAAAAGAGATAAGTATATCGAAACTCTCAACAACCATACTATTAAACATACCATCTCCCCCTTAGGAGTAAACCCAAAATAAGGCGAACATGAAAATAACATAAAGACCTTAGTAAGACATTCACAACCATAAGGAACTATCAACATACCAGTGCCTTTATCCGGAGGAGCTCTTTTGCCCTCTTTAGCTTGAAGTACATAAAAATGATTTTTCTTTGGAGCATCAAGATCCGAGCCATTTAAAGAAGCTTGTTTGGCCTCTCTTCCTTTGGCTGTAAGAGTAGGGAAATTTCCACAACCATAACACCCACC
Source organism: Solanum tuberosum (assembly GCF_000226075.1). NCBI lineage: Eukaryota > Viridiplantae > Streptophyta > Magnoliopsida > Solanales > Solanaceae > Solanum > Solanum tuberosum. The sequence goes on along the minus strand of NW_006239262.1, from coordinate 358,686 downwards.
AGGACTGGCTAGACACTTCCCATAATGCTTCTTCCCGTAAGTGGTGCAAATAGGTTTAGGAAATGGAGACCCATCACCTTTCTCTTGGTTAACCCTAGGATTTCTGGAAGAATCTTTGTTAAAAGCTCTCTTTTTGAACCTTGGTTGACCTCGCTCATTGGACCTAGTTCCCTTCAACTCCCTATTCTTTCTCTTAAGTTTGGACTCCTCAATATATTGAATATATACCATCAGCCTAGAAGTATTCATGTCATCATGGAGCATTGTCGTACGATACTCTTCCTCAACTAGGTCGGACACACCCGTCACAAATCCAATCATCTCATCCCTTGGGTTAGACACCGAAGATGGAGCATACTTAGATAATTGGGTAAATTTCAAGGAGTACTCTTTCACACTCATGGTACCTTACCTAAGGTTGATAAAATCCTCCATCCCTCTTCTCACGCGGAAAAAAACCTACAAAGGAATGTTTCCTTGAACACCTCCCACTCTATAGGACCCACTCCTATTGGCCTATTACTCATTCATTGAGTGAACCAAACTTGTGCTACATCCTTCAATTGCTATACGGTTAGTTTCTCTTTTTCTATAGAAGTAACCCCTATAGCAGTCACTACCTTATACACCTCATTCACAAAATCTTGGGGATCCTCTCCCATTTTGGAACCAAGAAATACTGGAGTATTCATCTTTACAAAATCTCTCAACGTAGAAGCCATAGTGCTCACAATAGGGTTCACATGAGTCTCAAGACCCCTAGTAGCTTGGGCCGTCATGGCTTAGGCTTGAGCCATCATCAAAAGAGCCGACCTAACTTCCTCATTGGACATGGCCGGGGAATCAACCGAAACTTGATTGCCTTGTGGGACTTCGTCACCTTGAGGACCTTGGGGAGGAACTCCCTCATTCACAATCTCCTCTTCCATCCTTCTTTCGTTGGCCCTTCTTATATTAATATCTTATAAACACAAGAGAAGGGTTAGGAAAAGGACTTCATAGAGTTAAAACTCTAAGGCACGACTTAAAGAGTATGAAAGAAGTGAAGCTTCCTAACGTCTTATAGCCTCTCATTCATAAATGTATCGCGATTCACACCCAAGAACACGACTCTACTCGACGTGGATTGTGAGACTTGAATCCTGAAAACCATTCTAAAATCTTGTGCTCTGATACCATGTTTGTCACGACTCGAGCTTACACCCCGGACGCGACACGGCGTACAAGACTCCGATGAGCCTTACACAAGCCTCATAGCATTCATAACATTCGATATAAGGAAATGGTACACAATTAAAACTTTTCTTCAAATGCATACAGTAGAAAATCATCATTTAAAACAGCAGAAGTCTACTAGTCTAACATGGCCATCTAAAAGCAATCTTTGAATCAAAAGTAGGGTCATGGCCCCTTTACAATAGAAAGTCTAAAAAGAGTCAATTACAATGAAAGACATGAAACATCAGAAGTACTTGTCCTCGAATCCATGAGGACATACCAAAAGTCTTGGAAGAACTCAATCCAAGCTTCAACTAGAAGAACTCAACTCACTTGCTGGAACCTACACTTGTAGTAAAATAGAAGAAATATGGGTTAGCACATTTAATGTACTAAGTATGATAGCTATGCAAAAACCATGCTTAAAACGGATATTTTTTTTGAAAACCATGCATATTCGTATTTTGAGAAAGCTTCATGAACATAAGTATAAGAGGGATAAAGTACAAGTGTAATCAACATACAAGTCATTTCATCACATTAGAACATAATCAACATATAAGCCATCTCATCATAATAAAGACTTCACCTAAAGTAATCCCAAGCTATACTTTGTGCAATGTATGAATAGCATCCCATATCACCATCCACATTAAGTACCACATTAAGACCACCAAAAGTGAACTTACCATTCTTCCTTTTCACTTTTAGATAATACTCATAATAAAGAACGTAGACATTTCACAAGGCATGACAAGGAAGTAACTCATGATACAATGCAATAATAGCATGCATCATCACATTAGGCATATAAGTCAACATTCTTCATTTGCTTCATTAAGAGCACTTTCATTTATTAGTCATTAAGACATTAGAGAACTCACTATAGCCCTATCAAAGCCTACTCGTGCAATAAATGGATGGCATTTGATACTACCACCCACACTTCATAGAACTTCTCAAGAAACCATAGTTCACATCTCACATGATGGGAATATGCATTAACCGACATAGACCATGAGAGCAAACCATGGAATCCGGTGTCATATGACCCCACACCGAAAAAAGGTATCCTAATTGCCTAAGGAAGAACTAGGTACATTTTAGCTTAGGTGGATCCACTAGCTAATATCATGTGTGGACACATAGTTATGGGATAGGAAGACGTTCATTGGAACTCTAACCTAACATTGGGAGAGTTTCCATCTTACCATATCCACTCGGTCCTTAGCCTCCATTCCCATAGAGTATTTCATTCACATTACATTATTGTACTTGAGAAGAATTGTCCTATTGACCCAAGTTACATCATTACACATGAAAGGAATGCCATAAGCCTATCGATTCATGGTTCATTATTAGGATAGCTCTTGACTCCTCAAGAATGAAATGCCATAAGCTTATCGATTAATGGTTCATCATTACATTACTATACACATGAATGGAATGCCATAAGCCTAACAATTCAGGGTACATTGACTCATTAGGAAAGGAATGACATAGGCCTATCGTTTCAAGAGTCGTCATTACATTAGTTCATTGACTTATTATGAAAGGAATGACATAGGCCTATCGATTCAACACATAGCCTTAGAACATATTAATTAGTCATTTATAAAAGGAATGTCATTGGCCTATCGATTCATATTCATTAAGTCAAGACACATTCATTACACAAGAAAATGATGTCTAAGCATACCAATTCAAGGTACTTCAATCAATACCACATTCATCAATACAATAAACGGATGCCTTAAGCCTACCAATTCAAGATACATCAATCCACATTACTTTCATTTATACAAGAATAGGATGCCTAGGCATACTAATCAAAAATACAACATCACCTTATAGAAACCCTTCACATTTGATCATCATCATTCATGAGTGTTAATTGAGAATATTCTTTCAATAATAACAAAATTACATTCTAAATATGATCATAACACTTTCATTGAGATCACACACATATACTTCACATTATGATCATACATAGATCCTTCATGAAATTTCCTTTTAAGGCTATGAGTCAATATCAACCCAAACATATAGAATACAACATTAGATAATGGCATTAAAATGATTCAACAACCAATTCATCATAAACATGAACAACTCAACATACTTTCATGATTAATCAATTCCCAATCACAAATCACAACTTAGGATTTTTAGGTAAACATGGGTTCATAGGAGAAATTCACCATAATTCATTGTTAATTCAACAATCCATTCATAATTCATCATATATAAACCTTTGAAAACGTTTTGGAATTAAACCCATGCATAGATTGAAAACCCTAGGTTTTTTGGGGGATTTTCGAAACTCGAAATCATCTTTTGATAGGGCTCCTTGGATTAAACTTAATCAACGATGAATACTAACATACCTTTAGCGAAGAAACTCCACAAAAATTGAGTGAGAATTGGTGAGATCTTGAGATTGAAAGCTTGAATTTTTCTTCTCCAATGGTGGTTTCTAGAGAGAGAATATTTTAGGAGAGGAGGTTTCTATCTTGAGTGTTTGGGAATAATGAATTCTAAAAGGGATTTTAATACTTTAAAAAGCCTTAAAATATTTTAATTAATCAATAATAACCGTCCCTTAACTTAAATAACCTAAAAAGGAATTTACCATAACCCCTACGCTAGGCCAAAACTTGACAGGTTTCTATAGGTGTGACTCACGAACCCCACCCACGGGCCGTGGGTGGGTCCACGGGCCGTACTGGCACTTCGTGGTTTGTGGCTGCAACATTTATTTTTGGCCCTTGACCCACGGAGGCCATACACGGGGCGTGGATGGACCTACGAGGATTAGGTCTCATCCGTAGCTCCTCCTCAATTTGATAGTTTTTTGGTTGTTTGGGGTCTTGTGGGTTAGGCTTTAGGGTCCTCCTCAAGGACCCCTTGGTTGGTCCTTAGGGAGTCGTACCTTGTCGTTTAACCCCTACATCCCTCAACCTAAGCTCGGGAAGACATTTTACAACATGAAACCCCATAACAAACTTAAACACTTACTCACTAGGCTCTAGTTTCACTTACTAGTTTTTCGGGTCGTTACAGGTTTAATGCAACAACCATATGTTATCACAACCCAGATTTTGGATGGCATGACCAAGATTAACCGAGCATGGTACACCCGTGAAGATTAGGTCTCCCCTCTCACTTTTAAATTTACCAAAGAACATATTGAAAAAGATCAAGAGAGGGACCAAAACATGGAAAAAATGATGACTTAGTTGGACATTTTTGCCAAGAACGTCATGGGTGCTGGTACTAGGAGTGTAAATTCTATTGGTGTTAGTGGTGTGAACCCTAAAAAATCCAAGTTTGAAGTGATGTACAACGAGGAAGTAAACTTCTTAGCCAACCAAAGAAGGTGGTTATCGTGCAAACTACCCAAGGTCGGATGGTAAACAAGGTTGGAATAGAGATGAGGGCTAGAGAGACCATGATAGAGAATGGTGTGATCGGAATTCCACTTGGAAGGAAAGAGAGGGGGAGAAGAATATGTATGTTTCTCCCCACGAGCGTCAAAAACTCAAAGATTCTGAGGGTGATCAGACTGAGGATATGCTCTCGCGTAGTCTCAACAAAAGTCAAGGATATAATAAGGTTTTGAAGGAAATGAAGGAAGATTTATCGACCCTTAACCAGACGGTGACCTCTCATTCCGTCTCTATCAAACAGTTGGAGACCCAAATGGGTCTTATTTCTTCTCATTTAAACCCGAGACAACAAGGGTGGTTGCCTAGTGATACAATGGCAAACCCCAAGAATAAAGTTTAAGTGAGGAGTTGCGTCGTGCTACGATATTAATGAAGGCGCTGCTTGGGAGGCAACCCAAGTTTTTATCTACTTTATTTTTGTTTTTGGAATAATCGTGTGTTGATTGTGCAGGTGAAAAAGTTGAATGTGTTTTGAAATATGCAGGTTGGCGAGCCAAATGTCCAGTCGGTGACTCACCGAATAGGTCGGCGAGCCCAACTTGGACCGCCGTTGGACTCAAGAAATTATGAAGACGGAGTCTGTAAACCTCGGCGGGACCATGGACAAGTCGGCGAATTGCCTAACAGGTCGGTGATCCCGATATTGTCTGCCGTTTTGCCCCCCAAGTTAACTGGAGGTCCTGAAAAACTCGACGAGGTAAGTAACCAGTCGGAGTGTCTCCGAGTGGTTCGGCGAGGAAAAATAATATCGCCGAAAGGGGGAAAACTGAACGGTTTTAAAAGGCCAAATGCTTAAACATTCAAAGTCCTTCACATTCCCTCACTTTTTACCTTCATACAATCACACTCGTACTATATATTCCTTATATTTTTTCATTTTACCACTAAGTGAGTTGGGGTCGAGTCCCAAGGGAGTGGTTTGTAATTGAGAATTAATGGGCAAGTAAGAATATGCTTAAGTCAATCATAGCTAAAAACATTTAGTAATAAAAGCATAGTTCAAGTTTGGGGTGACACAAGTGTCAAATAATAGGGGGTTTGTTTGTATTATCAACTACAACAACAAATAACACGAAAATAGCAAATATGGAAACGGGTCCTTCGGATGTGATTCAATTATGAGCTAATGTAGACAAATGGGTGATTGCAATTAATAGTGAATAAGCTAGACTTTAGTGGGGATAGACTTTCTCTCGAACAATTTACCTCGAATCAAATTGGTTTCTTTCGAACACCAATAAGCAGCAATTAAGAACAACCTACGATTTAGTTCATTCACTCTCTCGAGCTGAATGTGTGGAAAAGCATTTAGGATTCACTCTCTCGAGCTGAACCCGTGACAACCCAATACCCACAGACCATCAAATTAGTAATCTTGGTTTTAAAACCTCTCTCTTGAGCAAGCCAAACACACAAAGGTAGAGTTGCATTGGCAACTACAACCGTTTACATTAAGCCACAATTACGGAATGAAATCACTTTTAAACAACATTTACACTATCAATTAACAGTACCCAACAGCTGAATCAACCCATAATCACACCCCAAGAATTTGGGTCTTCGCTAGACCTCATAAAAAGGTAGAAATCGTTACCAAAGTATGTTTCCATCAACTGGAAAAGATTAATATCGTCTTTAGAAAGGTCTAAGATGAAGAATCTTCAACACCCACTTCCAATTTCTCAGAAATGGAAATCTTCAAAGCTAAGGAAAATATTGTCTTCAAAAACTCAGTTCTAAGTTCTACACTTGAAAACATAACAATAATGAAAACTATTGAATGCTAGGTACTAAACTTAAGAATTTAAAAATGTATTTATAGTCACCAAAAAATGTGTTGCGAAGGACCATTCGACACAATAAGTTGGGATCTCCGATCCACTAGGCGATCCACCCTTTGGTCAATTCCATCGCCTTTCTGCTTTGGCCTTCAGCATCTTCAAGTTCTATAAATTTGGGCGATACAACACTGCATTGCGAAATCGTTAGGCGACTTGCCCACTGCTCCTTTCTATCGCCGACTTGATTTTATCTTTCAGGGCTTCGCACACTGGAACATTAGGCGAGACCATGGCCATTTGGTGACTCGCCTAATGGTTTAGGCGATCCTCAGGCCTATTTTTCTTCGTTGTTTTAGATGCCTTGTTCCTTTTTGCTCAATAGTGTCCATGCATTGTTCCTAAATCCAAATACATGAAATTCAAGGACTTACATCAGTTATTGGCACAAAATATCCATTTGAGGACACTAAATCTATTAAAATAAAGCCCTAAATGAGTCCAAATCGTGGACTCATCTACTCCCCCAACTTAAAAATTTTCCTGTCCTCAAGTAAAACTCAAGTTCAGCAGTTCAAAAAGGATGTCTCAAACAATGCTACAGAAGACTCAATCATGAATGCACACAAAAAGACTCAACTTATTCATGCAAGAATCAATTGTGCACTCAAAGTACTTTATTCAAAGTATTTGACTCACCATCATCACAGAATTTCAAGATCACAGTACTTGCTTCAAATGCAAGTTCAATCTCAACAAAAGTAATCAAATGCCCTCACACAAAGAATGATTCCATCTTTACACATAATGGTTAACAATTTAAAGCTCCGAAATCAAATGCAACACTCACACTCACAAAGATGAACACAATGCATGATTCCACCTATAGGTTTGCCTGTATTTTCCAATCAATCCTTGTTTCAGCTTACTCAACATCAAAAAGGTCTTTTCAAGGATTGTGACGGGGCTGAGTGAAATGGTATAGTCATTTAAGCTCAATGGTTGTAATCCTCATGAAATGTGGTGTTAACAACACTTCATTTCCTTTTTTTCATCACTTTCATTCGTGCTCACAAGTCATCACATTATTCACTTTCCATGGACTGTTGGAAACCCCATTTCTTTTTGCATCTTCCAAATTTATTCCACAACTTTTTCATTCTTTTCTTCTTTTTCTCTCTTTTATTTTGTATGGAGGGGTTCCATTTTTCTCAAAACAATGGGTTAAAAGGGGACTTCTTTGCACTTCTTGATTTACCTTCTCTTTTCACAACACCCTCAACTTAGGGTTTTGGCCTAAGTTGGCTATTCAAACAAACCACAAATCCTGAGGATTATGGGTAATGGATCAGAAAGGTCTCAATTTCATTAAGTTTCTTCCAAGAAAAGGGTAAGGATCAAGCAGGGTTCACACACTCACAAGGTAGGCCACAAAAGGAGGTATAATGCCAAATTATTTCACACTTTTTAAAGTTGCCTAAGATCATATCAAGAGATTGCCTCACTTAGTTAACTGGACCAACGGGGAAATTTCTAGGTGTCATCACACATGGTTCACGGTAAGCTCTTCACACAGGGCATTCACACTAATGTCAAGCAAGACTCCACACTTTTGCTAGTATGCAATGTTAATCACAAGAGACTCAATTCGATACTTGGCTAGTCACAACGAGATGCAAAAATTTCACATATTGACTATGCATCTTAATTTGGCCTCATTGTAGCCGCACATCAATTTTTGTTTGATTATGAGCAGTATTCAAGTCATCGGTATAGATCAAAACTAATACTCAAATTTTCAAGAGAACAACCACATTCAAACCAAAGAGGAGGTGGCACAATTATTTTTTTTCGGAAGTGTCCAAAAATTATTTATCATTTAAAACAAGGAGCCACAACCTCAATCATCCAAACAATAGTATCAAACACATTTATAGCTCAAAACCCAAATATATACACAAAACAAGAGAGTCCCAAAAGGTCACACAAAAGTGGGCCTTACCCCACCACAAATAAAATCATTTGTCCTCAAACGCAAACAAAAATATCCAAAAGTGAAGGAGTAAGACAGAGAGGGAGGTATAGAAGGGATCCTGTCTACTCACTCATTCCATCTGCCTGGGCATCAGGGCCTGGTGCTTCAATCTGGACTTGGGCATCAGTTCCCAGAGTCACCTCAGAAGGAACAGTAGCTGCACTAGGATCAGCTAAGGGTGTATCTGCCAAAGAAGCTTGCACAGTTGCATCTACCATGGCCTCCTCAGTCTCAGTAAGGCCCTCATACGAGGCTTCCTTATCCACCTCAAGCATCTCCTCATCCGTCTCCGCCTCATACGCGGGATTAGATGCCTCATCAACTTTAACCTCATCTCCGGTGGTAGCCAGAGGTATGTCTAGTACATTTGGGATCTTCGTCGTCCCAAAAATCATGGACATGCCGGTGGACTTCAGCTGATCCACATCGCTCCTCAACAAAGCAATAGCGGCCTTTAAAGTCGTCACCTCTTCGGTGGTCCCTTGGCCACAGTCACACACCGTTATCCTCGCCGCAAAGGCATCAATGGCAACGCTCAATGGTGTCACAACATCAACCAGAGAAGTCTGAATCATGCCCAGAATGGAGGCCTCGAGTCTGGCAGCATGACGATCGGCAGAGTGGGCAGGGTGCCCCATCCAGAGTAATGCAGCCTGAGTGAGTGGGGTCCGGGAAACAACAGCAGCAGCAGGGCAGTGCAGCAGTAGAAGAACTTGGAGTGTCAGAAGGTACAGCACAAGGAGTACCTGAAGGCCCATGGACCGGAGTAGGGAAAGATGCCTCTACAGGTAGTGAGTTTGTGTCCACAACAAGGGAAAAGTCCACCAGGGCTGCCTTCTTCTTCTTGTTCTTTTCCACCTCATCCTTCAAATATTCTGCCTCGATCCTCCAGATATTTGTAGAGGATATGGGAATCACTTCCATATCCTTTTTTGCATCTACAGGAACTCGAGCCCTTCTGCATAGTTCGTTGATCAAAACCGGACAGGGGAGGGAAGTCTGATGCTTCTTGGCCCTTATGGCCATCTCTTGCCTAACAATCATCCCCAAATTAATTCACTCCCGTGCAATGATCGCGGAAAGACAAGCCGCTTTTGAGTGGCAAATGATGGACTGATTCTGGGATAGCATCACAATACTGCTGATAACGCCAAACCAGTACCTACCAGTTACATGTAGGTCACTTCTTTGTATCGGGACCACTCCCTTTAACCACCTTGGGGTTCTATCACATATGAGAGGGGCGAGCCATATTTTTATTCTCTCAAAGGACTTAGTCTTTATTTTGTACTGGTGATCGTCTACAATGTTGTTAGTGCACCCCAAAACTTCATGTATAGTACGAACGTTTTTCCTCAATTATTGTCCTCAGCCCCTTAGTCTTTAATTTGTTCATCGATTTGAAAGGAGGACCCTATACATGAGGTGCTGGAACTACAACCTGTGATGGAACTGAAGGAGGATTAGTGTAGGGATGAGGATTTCTTATCCTAGACGGATCATTCATCCTTTTTTATCGTAGCTTTGCCCTCTGCGCTGCTACAAGCTCATCATCATCAGGAGCTGCAATCTGGGGCTCCTGGTGCTCACCCTTACTTTCAGAAGTAGTGAGGTGAGTTGTGTAGAAGTCGTCACTGTCGGAGTTGGCCTCCGGTGATGCGGGTGCTTTCTCTTTGCCTTTTCCTTTCCCACCAGATATAGGAAGTTTGGTTGCTTTAGCCCTGGATGCAGCTGTATCCTTTTTTTGTGTTATCCCATTAGTCTTCTTTCATGGTTGCATGTTTCTACCTGCAACCTTTGGTCTAGTCATGTCTGCAAAATATCAGGAAAAAGTTAGCAACATTTCAATGAAAAGCATAGAAGAAAAATTGCAGACAGACTCGCCAAACAAATCGGCAAGTCACCGAATCACTTTTGCGATCTAGATCGGGTTCGCCGAAAGGATTGGCTCAAAATTCTCAGAAAAATTTGGCATGCCGACGATGGGAAGGCCTTTCGTCAAATCACCGACAACATTCAACGAGAAAAGATTAGCCGGCTGGAAGTTACAGTACAATTAAAGCTACAAGGGTGCAGACAAAGGGCGAACAAGAAGCCTTTCGGCGAGTCGTCGAGTGCCTTCGGCGACCTCAAGCTTCTCGCCAAAAGTTATAGAGTCAAACTTCAATTATAGAATAAAATTAAAGGTGAGATGGGGAACTTCGGCGAACCACCGAGTGGTTTGGCGAGCTCGAACCAGCTCGTCAAATGACCTAACGTTCCTACTTTCAACCCAACTTCTCAAATTCAACCCCGCAACCCCCAAAAACAAAATCAAAGCATGCACTAGTCAAATTAAATCAAGAACCATAACACCTATTACCTCGGGATACTCAGACTTCTCCCGGTTTTGCCAAATTTGTCCATTTGATGACTTTTGCCCTTAAGAATGATGTCACCCGCTCTATCATTGGGAAAATTTCATCATTTAGCCCTACTACGGGTTACTTAGACTTCCCCCGCTAGGCCCACCAATATGAAAGAACAACCACACAAGATTTAACCAATTTTAAGGCATAAAATTACAGGAATTTATCATTAAAGGCACTACAGGCAAGATTGTCGAATTAAAACAAGCACATAAACATACTAACAGTATCAGAGAGGCCCAACACACAACAACACGATAAGATCATTTGCATAAGAGTAAAAAAATACCAAAAGTAAACTCGGGCTTCGGAAAACCAACTTTCTATGTCGAATAATAAAGACTAAAATGCTAGGCGGCAAAGCAATCCCACTTCGAGCACAAATCAATAACTAAAGTACTCTAAAAATGCAAAATATAGAAACTAATGTGCGGGTGTGAGTTTGGGAAGTTCAAAAGTGAGGGAAAGTGAATAAGTTTGAAGTTTAAACCTTTGGCCTTTTAAAAACCGTCCAGTTCTTGCCCATTCGGCGACATTAGTCATACTCGCCGACCCACTCGGTGACACGCCGAGTGGTCACATACCTCTCCGAGTTTTACAGAACCTCCAGTAAATGTGTGGCTCCAAACGGCGGATTAGTTTGCGATCGCCTACCCGATCGGTGATTCGCCAATGATTTCGGGGCTCGCCGAGTTATACAGACTCTAATTTAAAGTTGTCTTGAGTCCAACGGCGGACTAGATTGAAATCTCTGACCTCTTGAGCGATTCACCGATTGGAACTTTAACTCGCCAACCTGCACTTTTCAAACACTTTCGACACTTCGACCTGCACAATAAACACACCATTATTTCCAAAACAAAAAATAAAGTGATAAAACACTTGGGTTGCCTCCCAAGGAGCACCTTAGTTAACATCGTGGCATGACGCAAGTCCTCACTTATGTTCCATTAGTGAGGTTTGCCTCATTTTCATAAGGAAACCCCCCTTTTGGTTCTGGGTAAAGGTCATTCAGCACTTGGTCCATTTAGGACCCTAGTAGCTGAATGAGCATGGAATGTGAGGTCGTAATTTGGTTCAGCATCAAGATGTTTTCTCTTATCTCCTCCAACACTCTATTCTGTCCTTCGACTTTCTGTAGATTAAGTAAGAGGACCTCTTTAATTTTTCCGCCCTCTTGCTTCTTCATCTTTCGATTCTCATGAGGGGGGATGTATATGTCCATCTTTTTGGACAGTACGTCCAAGTCCTCGACCTTTTGGGCCAAGATATCCAGCTGACCCAATAATGTGGCCAAGTATTAGTCCTCCTCAGTCTCCCTGTTGGTTTTGGCCACACAATCAAGGAGTTGGGCTGTAGTCTCATAGGAGTGCTGCATCAAGCATCCCAAAGAGATTTGGTCAGCCATTATTCTATTTTTGTGGCTAAGACCCCGGTAGAAACATTCTTGAAGTAGTTTATCCAAAATCTCATGAGTTGGGCATTGCTGCAATAGGATTTTAAGCCTTTTCCACAACTCCTACATGGACTCACCCTCTAATTGTTTGAAATTAGGAAGTTATCCCTAAACATCACCAATCTTGAAGGAGGGTGATCGATTGGGTTACTGTTGCTACCAAATATGCTCCAAGTCTCTACTCAAAACAGCAACACACAAACCAAAACTAAAAATTAAGTAAGTAGAACTACGACAAACAAGAAAAAAATTCAACTTAACTAACAATTCTCAGGTAACACCACTCCCCGGCAGCGGCGCCATTTTGATTGTTTTGTAACGTCATCAAAGACACTTCATCCAATACTAAGCATCAACGATCATTAAGTAGTAATATGTTATCACCCTAAAATCTAGTAGGTTGAACTAGAGCTTGACGAGTGTCGTTTTAAGTTAGTTTTGGGTTATGAGTTGTTAACTATTGTCCCGAGCTAATGTTTAGGGGTTTAGGGGTCAAACGTCAAGGTATGACTCCTCAAGGACCTCACTAGGGGTCCTTGAGGAGGACCCTAAGTCTAACCCCCAAAGCTGCCCCAAAACAAAAAGTTGGCCAAAGTTTGGCGACCTACGAAAGGGATCCACGCCCCGTAGATCCATCCACACCGCGTGGATGGCCTCCATAGGTCAAGACCCTCCAGACCAAGCTACAGCCCGAAACCCCGGATCAGCAGCACGGTCCATCAATGGACTCATGGTTCGTGAGTCTAGGGCGTTGTTCATGAATGTGCAATCTTGTTTGGCTCGGCCAAGCTAGGGGTCTTTTGGTAATTAGTTAATTAAATGCTTTAAATGTATGGATGGTTATTAAAATATTTTAGGAGTCTTAAAACAATAAAATACTATTTTAGATTTCATTATTCATTTTCCCCAAATCAAAAACCCTCTCTCTCCAAATATCTTCTCTCTAGAACTGCATTAAAGACCAAGAGAAGAAGAAGACTTAGGGCTTGAAGAGGAAGGCTAATTGAGTGTATTTTCATGTAATTCATCTATTAAGGTATGGTGATGCTTCATCTAGTGTTAGCATTCACCTTAGAGTTAAATTCAAAGAACTTTTCAAGTTTCTGAAAAACCCTAGGTTTTACTCAATCTCATGGGTTCTTTCATCAAACATTTTCAAATGGTTTCTAAAGACAAATTATGATTGTATTAATGTTTAATTGATAATTTGTGATAAAAATACTCTACGAACCCATGATTTCTGTCAATTCCTAAATTGTGCCTTTATGAAGTGGGTTTGTTGATGATGAATGCTTGTGAATCAAATTTGCCTATATTGCTTTAGATTATTGAAGTATATCATTACCCATGCCCTAATTGTAGTAAATTCTTGGTGTGTTGGTGATTTGGAAGTATGACCCTTGAAGGGCAAGTTATGATCAATTATTTGTTGAATTAGAATTGTGAATTAGATGTTGATACACTTGAAAGGTGGAGGTGTTTATTTACTATGTATATTGTGGTATTGAATTTATGGATATATTATTTGTACGATCTATGTGGAGGTGAATGTAAAATTGTGATATGATGCATGTGTGTGATTTAACTGAATGAATGATGATCATGTCTAGAAGCTAATTGTGTTAGGATTGAATGTTATCACTCTATTAACACTTGTGAATGATGATGATTATGTGAAAGGATATTCTCACATACACATACACTTGAATGAAGAATGAATGAGGTTCAATAATAATGTTAATGATGAAGTACTTATTGAATGGATATTCTCAATTGTACTCTAATGAATGATAATGATGTTATGATTGAAAGTATATTCTCGATCTTACACTAATGAAATATAATGGGATTCTTAGATGAAAGGCTATTCTCATCTTTGAATCTATGAGCTATCCAATGAATGAATGTTGGGTTTGAGATGGATGCCCTCACGTGAGTTGAGGTAGGGTATGTAGTAGCAATCTCCTTGTCCCTCAACTATGTGCCCACATAGGTCCAGCTAGTGGATATACCTAAGCTAAACACCGGTTTACCTTAGGCAAGTAGACCAACCCTTAAAATGTGGGACAGTACATCAGATTCCATGATCTAGCAGTCATGGTCTATGTTCGTTAAATGCTTATTCCCATCTTGTGAGATGTGCATTATAGTTTCTTTAGGAGTTCTATGAGGTGTGGGTAGTAGTATGGGATGCTATCCATACATGGCACGAGTAGGCTTCAAGAGGGCTATAGTGAGTTCCCTAAGTCTTAATGACTAATGAATAAAAATCCTGAAAATAAAGCTAATAAAGAATGTTGATTTAAATGTCAATTGTAATGATGCATATTATACTTCGATTGTATTATGAGTTAGTTCCTTGTTATCACTTATTGTATTTGAATATGCCTTGCCTATGGTGACTTCATAGGAGTACATAGTGTGAATAGTAGTATGGGATGCTACTTGCACATTGCACAAGTATGACTTAGGGGTTGTCTTAGGTGATGGTCCTTATGTGATGAAATAACTTGTTAAAGGTTTAGGTCTCCTGTGTATAAGTATTATTGAAAATGGAAAGGTTGAATGGCAAGTTCACCTTTGGTGACCTTAATGTGGTACCTTGGTGTGGATGGTGGAATGGGACGCTATTCATGCATTGCACAAGGTATAGCATGAGGGTTACTTGAGGTGAAGGCTAAATGTGAAGGTAAAGAGTTAAATGTTTGATATTGTTCAAATGTGATGTTTTGACTTGTATGATGATTATATTTGTATTTGATGTCTCTTGTGCTATTGTTCATGATATTTCTAAAAACGGGCATCATGCATGGTTTCTAACCAAAATGTCCCCTTTTAAAGCATGTGTTTTGCATGGTCATCACACTTAGTACATTTGTGTGTGCTAACCCATTCTTCTATGTTTTTACTACAAGTGTAGGTTCCGACAAGTGATTGCTTCTATCTAGATTGAAGTTCTTGGATTGTTATTCTTCAAAGATCAAGTGGTACGTCCTCATAGTTCAAGGACAAGTATCTTTTTAGAAGTTTCTTTCTTTTCATGGAATAAACTACTTTAGATTTCTACTGAAAAAGGGCCGTGTCCCTATTTTGTTCAAGATTGTGTTTAAGATGGCCATGTGAGATATAGACTTATGCTTGCATTTAAATGTTTTGAATATTAGATTGTATGGTTTTAAATAAAAAGTTTTAAATTCCGTACTATTTCTATTACCTATGCAATGAATGAGCTATGAGGCTTGTATAAGACCCCTTTGGGGTCGAGTACGCCATGTCGCATCCAGGGTCTAGACTCGGGTCGTGAAAAGTATGGTATCAGAGTACAAGCTATTGGAATGGTTTTTAGGATTGATGTCTCAAAAGCCACGTCTAGTAGAGTCTTGTTCATCGGTGTGAGTCGCGACACATCTATGAGCAAGAGGCTATAGGACGTTAGAAAAGTACACTTCTTTCATTATTCTACAAGTCGTGCAATAGAGTTTGACTCCGTATGTTCTTTCTCTTATTCCTTGTTCGGTGGTCTTGATCATATGACTACTAGAAGGGAGAGAAAAATGAGTATTGATGTAAATTGTGGCTATGTGACTTGCTAGATTCGAGGTGATTTGTGGTGATGTTTTCTTTAGTATGATTAGGTTGCTTATGGGTATTGTTGGTAGAAGGTCATGATGAGTTTTGAGGTATATTGAAATTGTTGATGGAATGAGGTTTATTAGAAATGCTTAGATATGTTAAGTGAGTGGGATCCTTAAAAGAGGGTATAAGTGTCATTCATCTTGTGTTGGAATCATCCTTGTGTGATGAGTGTGAAGGTTTAGTGATGTTTTGCTTCGACCTTAGAATTAAAAGAAGTGATGTTGTAAAGAGTTTGTATAGGCTTACCCCTAAGGGGGAGATAATGGGCTTAGATGGAAAGGTGGTTGAGTGTCTTTGATGTTCATGATTTAGGCTTGCTTGATTCCCACCTTATGAGGTGTAATGAGTTTTAGGAGCTTAGACCTGGTGTGGTAGATTCATATGAGACCTTTAGTGGTGTTGGTAAAGTTGTTGTGAGAAAGAGTTACTTAATGAGGACCTTGCTAGTTTAAAAACTCTTGTATGTTGATGGTTCCTTATAATGTGAATGTTTTATTGCAGTTCCTATGTTGTTTTCATGTTAGCCTTAGTTGGGTTTTCCTCATAAGTGGGGATGGTATGTTGAATAGTAAGGTTGTTGAGAGTGTTGTTATCCTTATCTCCTTCCTTCTATTCCTATTCAAGCTTGAGACCAAGAGTTCCATGTAGCTTGTTTCATGTTGTGGAGTCATGTGTGATATTGTGTTTCCATGGTCTCCTTATGTTATGCATGTTCTAGTTGAATTCTTGTTTAAATGAGAAAATGAGTTTTCATGAATTATGTTCCTCATGTTGATTTACATTTAGTATGAGTTGTCTATATACTTCATGAGTTGAATTGTTGAACATGCCTAAATGTGTTGTTGAGTGTAATTGCATAATGTGTTTAATGATATTATGATGAGCATGATGTGAGTGAGACAAGGTAATGCCTCCAATGTAATGAGAAATGTGAAGTTTTGATGCATAATGAGTTCGTAGAAGTAGTTCCTACTTTCTTGTGTTGCATTGTGCTTGTTGATGTAGAGTTTATGTTCCCTCCTAGTTTTGTGTATTGTTTATAATGTTTCTTTCTTGATGGGCTGCTAGTGTTGAGTCGTAAACCCCTTAATGTGTTTAAAGTGTCATTCGAGGACGAATGTTCCTAAGTGCGGGATAATGTAATGACCATAAAAGATAGTAGGTTGAACTAGAGCTTGACGGGTGTCGTTTTGAGATAGTTTTGGGTTATGAGTTGTTAAATATTGTCCCGAGATTTGGTTTAGGGGTTTAGGGGTCAAACGCCAAGGTACGACTAGCCAAGGATCACCCTAGGGGTCCTTGAGTAGGACCCTAAGTCTAACCTCCAAGGCTGCCCCAAAACAGAAAGTTGGCCAAAGTTTGGTGACCTAAGGAAGGGGTCCACTCCCCATAGGTCCATCCACGCCATGTGGATGGCCTCTGTAGGTCATGACCCTCCAGACCAAGCTGCAGCCCCAGACCAAGCTACAGCCCCAGACCATGGACAAGCAGCACGGTCCGTCAATGGACTCACGGTCCGTGAGTCTAGGGCATGGTTCTCGAAAACCCTAGGTTTTACTTAATATCATGGGTTCTTTCATCAAACGTTTTCAAATGGTTTCTAATGACAAATTATGATTGTATTATTGTTTAATTGATGATTTATGATGAAAATACTCTATGAACCCATGATTTCTATCAATTCCTAAATTTAGCCTTTATGAAGTGGGTTTGTTGATGATGAATGCATGTGAATCTAATTTGCCTAAATTGCTTTAGATTATTGAAGTATATAATTACCCATGCCCTAATTGTAGTGAATTGATGATTTGGAAGTATGACCCTTGAAGAGCAAGTTATGATCAATTACTTGATGAATTAGAATTGTGAATTAGATGTTGATCCAATTGAAAGGTGGAGGTATTTATTTACTATGTATATTGTGCTATTGAATTGATGGATATATTCCGTGTACCCTACACGTGGAGGTTAATGTATAATTGTTATATGATGCACGTGTGTGATCTAAATGAATGAATGATGATCATGTCTAGAAGCTAATTGTGTTAGAATTGAATTTTATCACTCTATTAACACATGTGAATGATGATGATTATGTGATAGGCTATTCTCACATACACACACACACTTGAATGAAGAATGAATGAGGTTCAATGATAATGTTAATGATGAAGTACTTATTGAAAGTCTATTCTTAATTTTACTCTAACGAATGATAATGATGTGTTGATCGAAAGGATATTATCGATCTTACACTAATGAATGATAATGGGATTCTTAGACGAAAGGTTATTATCATCTTTGAATCTACGAGCTATCCAATGAATGAATGTTGGGTTTGAGATGGATGCCCTCACATGAGTTGAGGTGGGGTGTCTAGTCACAATTTTTATCCTTTAATGTAATGAATGTTAAAACACTCTATGGGAATGTAGGCTAAGCACCAAGAGGATATTGAATGAGATGGAAGCCCTTACGTTAGTTGAGGCGGGATTTGTGGTAGCAATCTTTTAAGATGGATTCCCTCACGTGACTTGAGGTGGGGTATCTAGTAGCAATCTCCTTGTCCCTTAACTATGTGCCCACATAGGTCTAGCTAGTGGATCTAGTTAAGCTAAATACCGATTTACCTTAGGCAAGTAGACCAACCCTTACGATGTGGGATAGTACATCGGATTCCATGATCTAGCTCTCATGGTCTATATCGGCTAAACGCTTATTCCCATCATGTGAGATGTGCAATACAGTTTCTTGAGGAGTTCTATGAAGTGTGGTGTCACGACCCGGGGTAGCCCCTAGACATAACACAACGTACTTGACCCTGAAGTGGTCTCATACAATCCTTTAGCATACATCATTGCATAAAATGCGGAAAATTAAAAAAATTTCTTCAACAATTGAAGTCACTTTTATACAAATAGAAAGGAGTCTAAACATTGTCTCATTGGCCATCTATACAATAGAATACTTAGACATATAGGGATACAACCTTTACATAGTTCTAAACTTAAACAAATAAAAGAAACTAATAAGATATCTACTAAGTAAGATGTTAGTCCCCGAACTTGAGAACTCGGACTCATCAACTAGCTTGGAGGATCACCTATTCCAAGCCCTTTGAACCAAAGCTACCATCTCCATGATACAGACCCCCCTACATTGTAGAAAACATATAAATATGGGTTAGCACAAAAATGTACTAAGTATGGTAGCTATGCATAAAATATTTAAAACATGCTTAAAGGGGACATTTTAGTTTAAACCATGCTATGCACTTTTGAACATCATTCTTAAAAGAGTTGGAGAACATAAGTCATAAACAATTAACACATAGTTTATCAAAGAACAAGGATAACAACATTACCATAGGCGTAGTCTCCAAACATAGTCATAATGCACATACCATCAAATACAGGACATAATACACATGCATAGTCACATATTAAGACCATAACATCATAATAGAAGAACAACATAAGTAACCCTTAGCTCCATTTGTGCAATGCATAGATAGGGTCCATAGTCCTATCTACACGAAGTATCACTTTTAGGCCACCATGATCATACTTAACATAAGTTCATATTAACATATAAGCAACCCAAAGTCATACTAGTTCAATGCAAAGGTAAGGTCCCATAACCCTACCACATGATAAGTATCACATTTAGATCACCAACAACATACATATCTTACTTTTGATTCATTCATAGCCAACATACATAAGTAAAGAGATATTCATAATCATAACTTGTAATAAGTAAAGTCAGCCTTAGCATTCATCCATATCACACATACATAATTCATAAGTCTTCAGTACATAAGAGGACCTAACCATAACCCCTCTTAAGGTCCACTTGTGCAATGTATGGGTGGAGTCCCATCCCCTCACTCATACTAAGTAGTACATCTCAAGAAGTCATAGTTAGAGTCCATGTTCTTATAATAGCTCGTGTTCGTATAATTTAGGGATAATAGCCTTAAGTGACATAGACCATTTGAGCTACATGTAATCTGGTGTTCTACTCCCAAACCAAAAAGAGAGTGTCCTACTTGCCTATGGTAGAACATACATAATATCTTCTATGTGGATCCACTAGCTAATACCTACGGGGGCACGTAGTTATGGGATATGAAGATTGCTACTAGAAACCTTATACTACTAACGTGCGGGTTTCTATCTCATGAGACACCATAATGTGAACCCAACTACTAACGTGAAAGAACCCATCTCATATTCATATCCACTCGGTGCTAAGCATAATTCCCTTTATTAGTCATATTAAGTCTTTTCTTAAGTTAGGTTTATACAGGAATGCACTAGGCACTCAAACCAACATACATCATAATAGCTCAAGATTCATTAGGGTGATAGAATCGTTAACATGTGAGTAAACCTTTCACATTATATTCGTAGTGTATTCATGAGAATAACCTTTCATACACATAACATTACTACCATAATCTGAACTTATCATGTGTAGTCATAGCATTTCGTACATAATCATATCATATCGTACATAGTCATATCTTCATGGTCATATATATTTGATGCATAATAGTGAGTAAGGGTGCATATGAGAATTAGCCTTTCAATTAACACCATACACACATCATATTCTTGTTTATGCATGGAGTGTGAGTGGTGCATGATTGTCCTCACAATGGCACAACAACAACAATAATATCATCATAGACACCTCCCTTTCTCAAGGGGGTCACAACATGTACATAATATCCCAACTCATGTATAATTCACATATATTACATTTAAGGAACTTAGACCATATAAATCACATATCTACCATTCATTCCATAGACATAGATACATTCATCATTCAAGTAGGTCATTCATAGCATGTAGAGAATCATATACTCATATAAGGGGATATGTGGGTAGGGTCCTTCCAAAATAGCACTACATACAATTCAACGTACAAACACTACCATGATCATAACATATCATTCGTATTCATAATGTATCATACTTAGTCATATCTAGGGTTGTAGGGAAGAGGGACCTTATCTCAACACTACATTTTATATTGACAAGTAAGCACCTCCACCATAAGTGGATCAATCCATTCATACAAGAGATATATGATAAGTAAACTCCTTCACTACAAGTGGGTCAACAACTAATTTAATATAACTTCAACATAACATACCTTCATAGATTGTCCTTCAAAGCCAAGAGTCAAGATCAAGTCTATCCTCTTAGATTTGGCACTTTCGGTAGAAGAACATCATAAACTAAGAATATAACCAGTATGATCATAATCAAGTTAGTCTAGGTCTACAAGATTCATCATGATTAATTCATGTCTAGGTGATCTAATCCAAGGCAATTAAACATGAAGATCATCAATCCTAGAAGATCACTTCTAACCTCTCAATTTGCCTCTTTATGAGATAACCTAGGTCATGTCAATTTCATCCTAGATTCATAGGTTAATCAATAATACATGTATAATTATATTTAGATCATGTAATTACATCATAAAAAACTCTAATTCAATCAATTGAATCAACTTCTAACCACATTCTTTGTGTAGAGAAAAGCCATACCTAGGGTTGGGGGAAAACTGATGGATTCTTTAGATTTGAAGTTAAAATAATCTTCAATCAGTAATAAAATCCATAACAAAAGTAAATCAATATTTTAGAACAACTTTGGAAGGAATCCATGGGGTTTAGTTGAAACCCTAACTTTTGAAGATTTCTTGAATCTGAATTGAAAAATTTTGAGAGGGCTCAATGGGTGATAGCTACCCATTGATGAAAACCACCATACCTTAGGTGTAGAAACCCACGAAAATACTAAGAGAAAGCCTCCATATTCAAGCCCCTAGGTTGGTTTCTTCATTGGTCTTCAATGGTATTCTTGGAGAGAAGAATTTGGGAGGGAATGGGAATTGGGTTTTTGATTTGGGGTCTTGACTTGTGGTGAATTAATGAATTAGTTTAGGGTCCTATAAGTTTATATAGGTTATTAATTAACCACCTAACATACCTCCCTTAACCCCTACTTAATTAACTAAAAAACACTAACCCTCAACTCAATTAAAAACTGCCAAAACTGGCAGCACCCATGCCCCCTCCACCTACGGACCGTAGGTGGAGTTACTGAACGTGGACTGCTTTCGTGGTTTGGGACTTCAACTCTAAATGTGGAAGGCTACTTAAAAAAATATGTATGGAACCACGACCTTGACCTACGGGGTGTCACTCAACCTACTGTCCGTAAATGGCCATCCGTAGGTCACAAGGGACTGATTTTTTAGGACTGTTTTGGGGGTTGTTTTGCAATGTGTTAAAGGCTTAGTTTGGGGGGGGGGGGTCTATTAAAAATATATAGTAGGTTAATTAAATAACTAACCATACATTCTAACCCCTAAAATAAATACTGACTTAAACTCCTAAGGTCTAACTAAGAGATGTCAACAACAGTCCAACCTATGGCTAGCCTTCCACGGACCGTAGTTCAATCTATTGGCCGTGGTTTGGGACTGTGGCGCTAAATGCTGCAGGATCCAAGAAGTTCCAAGTATGGAACCACTAGCTTCATCCACGGACCGTGGTCTGGTCTACTGGGTGTGGTTTGCCTCCGTAGATCACCACCAAAAGATCAGACCATGCTGCCAAGGCAGCTCTGGGGGACTTTTTTGGGGTCCTCTTCTAGGACCCCTCGAGTGGTCTTAGGAGAGTCGTATCCAGACGTTTAACCCTTAAATATGTCAATCTAATTGTGAGAGTCACTTCTACAAGTTTTCACACTCAAACAAGACTCTAAACTTCAACGACAAGACCTTACAAGTCTCTAGTTCAAATGACTAGTTTCCGAACGTTATAGTCATTTCTTGACGTTTGACCTCAAATCTCCTCAAAATAACTTCACAAGGCATTTTTCATCATTTAAACAAGTTTCCAACTATAAATTAACATGTGAGGCTCTACTTCAACCTACTAGATTTAGTCAAGCCTTAGCTAGGCCTTACTAGTTTTAACGGGATGTTACAATATCCCCTCCTTGGGAACATTCGTCCCCGAATGATACTTAAAACATCTTAAGGAATCAATAACTCAAACTAGCTGCCCAACAAGCATGTAATCAACAAAATGATGTACAACTCAAAGATACACAAGACACAATGACCATCATTTCAAAAGGAGAAACTTTTACTCCAATTCAACATAGTCAACGCAATTATAAGGAAGTATGAACTACATCTATCAATCCATATGCATGACATTATCATGTATAGTTATGTTCAAGGAGGAACTACCTTCTCCTAGTCATAACATGCTCATATGCCATCATAAAGCTCATATGCAGGTTCCCATTTTCAATAACATTCATTTAAAGAGGAATTTCTTAATTCCAATCTAAAACATGCTCATAAGTAATCTCATATATAGTCACAGTCATGTCATGCATATTATAGTTCAAAATAGCTTCTTATCATAATAATACCACCCCCATAACCCTTCAACAAGTCTACTTGAGATGCAAATATGAAGTCCCATACCCCCACATGTGCAAAGCAACTTACCAAAGAGTCATGAGTGTAGTACCATTTACATACAACATACATATCTCCTAATCATGGTTCATGTTCATAAATCTTATCTTCACAAAGTACAATAGATCACTCCTAAACAATGCACTATAACATGAGGAAATCAATTCACACAACTCATCTTTATTCAAAAACACAAGTTTTCATGGAGATGCAGAAACCTCATCAATTAACATAAATATGGGAGGAACTACCTCCTCCACTCTCTGCAAGTTCAACACCACCTAAGGAGCTAACATGTCATTTCATAAGAAAACATTCAAGCATGTTCATTAATTCACATCATGAAGTCAAGTATGCAATATTACACACAATGCACAACTTAGGAGAGAATTTCCATCTCAAACATACTTCATACAACATGAGAAAATAAGGACTACCTCTACAAACTCATTATGCATGTAGCTTAGACATATTTCATTTCATTGGAGGAATTTCCTTCTCCAACTCAAATCATGCTTATCATAACATCTTAAGCCAACTATCCAATTACTTCTTAAAAGCACACTTAAACCACTCACCTCATGAATCACATAGGTTACAACTCTATCTTCTTATCAACATAAGGAACATGAGACATGAAAACTCATTTTATCTTAAAACATGAATCTTCAAGAAAATGATCATCATTTGGAAATCATGAGGTCATATACATCACACATGAGTCCTAAACATAACATAAGCCCAACTAGGAACTCTTTGTCTCATGCTAGAGTAGGAATGGAAGAAGAGATGAGGATGTCGGGATTTCAACAAGTCATGCTTTTTAAGCACACCATCCCCTCCTTAGGAGGAAGCCCTCACTACAACCCTAAACAAAAATTCTTTGAAGCACTCCTAAAGACATAACCAAACTCACATTTTGCCATCTTTGCAAAAGTCTATGGTCCTCAACATATAGTAATACTACCCTCACATGATACAACAAGTACTAGATCTTTAAAAAGGAAGCATTTGTACTGGATTTCCATATTACTCAAACGGTGATAACTAATAAACATTCAAGAGTCCCATATTCTTCTAACCATTCGCACCCTATCAACCATAACAACACACCATGTCTACAACCCATCCATACTAAGAGTCAAGGTCTAACATGCCAAGTTCCACCAAGTCAACAAGAGTATTTCTAGGGAAGAAGGTAAAGGGACATCTTCCAAAAACCTTCTTTACTAATTTCGAACCATTAACTGGGCTAAAATCCGAAAAAGGTTCTATTAACTCATTCGGAGGAATCTAAGTCTCATAGCCTCATAAGGCATCATACTAGATAAGGTAATATCGGAACACAACATAGCTCTTACTATCATATGAAATTACCAACATACCGGTACCCCCATCCAAAAAGTCTTCCGAGTCAACCCTAGTAACATCCATTTCTAAGGCCTTTACTAGGATATCACTCAAGGTTTCACATGAGTTCACCACTCCGGATCTAAATTTCACAAACTCACCCTACCTCATAAGGTGAGAATCCAAGCAAACCTTATTATCTAGGCACATTATCCCTCACATAGGAGACAAACTTACACAAGCTCTCTTAAACATCACTTCCTTTAATTCTAAGGTCGGAGGAAGTCATCACTCAAGACTTCATACTCATCATCCATAATGATTTTAACCAAGGTGAATGAAACTTCTACCACTTTTTAAGAGGAATCTACTCACCTCACACATCCTAGGTATTTCCAAAGCACCCACATCACAACATTCTTTCACATACTCCAACAACTCATCATGACTTTTTATCAATCATCACACAAAACCCTAAGGCAATACATCTATGCCAAATGACTTCATCCATATCCATCATATCAAGTCTTACCAAGTCATGTTACCATCCTTGCCATCACCTTTAACCTTTTCTCCCTCAATCATAGAAGCATTTACCCTCTCAAGTAGTCACATCTAGAAAACCACAGGACAAAGGATAAGAGAGAGACCTTTTAGAGATAGGCTCTATGGCACGAGTCAAGAGTAATGAAGAAGTGGAATGTTACGCATCTTATAGCCTCTCATTCATAAGTGTGGGGTGCTTCACAATTATGAACAAGACTCTACTCGATGTGGCCTATGAGACATGAACCAAAATTATCCCAAAAGCTTATGTTCTGATACCAAGTTTGTCACGACCCGGGCTAGCCCCTAGACGTAACATGACATACTTGACCCTGAAGGGGTCTCATACAAGCCTTCGCATACATCATTTCATAAAATATGGAAATTTAAAACTTTTTCTTCAACAATCGAAGTCACTTTTATAAAAATATAAAGGAGTCTAAACATTGTCTCATTGTCCATCTATACAATCGAATACTTAGACATATAGGGATACAACCTTTACATAATTCTAAAATGAAACTAATAAAAGAAACTACTAAGATATCTACTAAGTAAGATGTTGGTCCCCGAACTTGACGACTCATCAACTAGCTTGGAGGATCACCTATTCCAAGCTTTTTGAACCAAAGCTACCATCTCCATGACCTAACCCCCCTACATTGTTGAAAACATAGAAATATGGGTTAGCACTAAAATGTACTATGTATGTTTGCTATGCATAAAATATTTAAAACATTCTTAAAGGGGACATTTTAGTTGAAACCATGCTATGAACTTGTGAACATCATTCTTAAAAGAGTTGGAAAACATAAGTCATAAAGAACTTACACATAGTTCATCAAAGAGCAAGGATAACAACATTACCATAGGCATAGTCTCCAAACATAGTCATAATGCACATACCATCTAATACAAGACATAATACACATGCATAGTCACATATCAAGACCATAACATCATAATAGAACAACAACATAAGTAACCCTAAGCTCCAATTGAGCAATGCATAGATAGGGTCCATAGACCTATCTACACTAAGTATCACTTTTAGGCCACCATGATCATACTTAACATAAGTTCATACTAACATTTAAGCAACCCAAAGTCATACTAGTGCAATGCAAAGGTAAGGTCCCATAACCCTACCACATGCTAAGTATCACATTTAGATCACCAACAACATAAATATCTTACTTTTGATTCATTCATAGCCAACATACATAAGTAAGAGGACATTCATAATCATAACTTGTAATAAGTAAAGTCAACCTTAACATTCATCCATATCACACATACATAATTTATAAGTCTTCATTACATAAGAGGGCCTAACCATAACACCTCTTAAGGTCCACTTGTGAAATGTATTTGTGATGTCCCATACCCTCACTCATACTTACTAGTACGTCTCAAGAAGTCATAATAAGAATTCATGTTCTCATCATAGCTCGTGTTCGTATCATTTAGGGATAATAGCCTTAACCGATATAGACCATGTGAGCTACATGGAATCTGGTGTTCTACTCTCACACCGAAAAGAGAGTGTCCTACTTGCCTAAGGTAGAGCATACATAATAGCTTCTATGTGGATCCACTAGCTAATACCTACGGGGGCATGTAGTTATGGGATATTGAGATGTCTACTAGAAACCTTATACTACTAAGGTGCGGGTTTCCATCTTATGAGACACCGTAATATGACCCCAACTACTAATGTGAAAGAACCCATCTCATATTCATATCCATTCGGTGCTAAGCATAATTTCCTTTATGAGTCATATTAACTCTTTTATTAAGTTGGGTTTATACAAGAATGCACTAGGCACTCAAACCAACATACATCATTATAGCTGAAGATTCATTAGGGTGAGAATGTCATTTCAACATTAGAATCGTTAACATGTGAGTAAACCTTTCACATTATATCCGTAGTGTGTTCATGAGAATAACCTTTCATACAACACAATATTACTACTATAATCTTAACTTATCATGTGTTGTCATAGCATATCATACATAATCATGTCATATCATACACATTCATATCTTCATGGTCATGTACATTTCATGCATAATAGTGAGTAAGGGTGCATATGAGAATTAGCCTTTCAATTGACACCATAGACACATCATACTCATGTTTATGCATGGAGTGTGAGTGTGTGCATGATTGTCCTCACAATGGCACAACAACAACAACATTAACCTCATAGACACCTCTCTTTCTCAAAGGGGTCCCAACATGTACATAATATCCTAACTCATTCATAATTCACATATATTACATTTAAGGAGCTTAGACCATATAAATCACATATCTAACATTCATTCCATAGACATGGATACATTCATCTTTTAAATAGGTCATTCATAGCATGTAGAGAATCATATATTCATATAGGGGAATATGTGGGTAGGGTCCTTCCACAATAGAACTACATACAATTTAACATACTAACTCTACCATGATCATAACATATCATTTGTATTCATAACGTATCATACTTAGTCATATCTAGGGTTGTAGGTAAGAGGGACCTTATCTCACAAGTAAGCACCTGCACCTTAAGTGGATCAATCCATTAATACAAGAGATATATGATATGTAAACTCCTCCACTACAAGTGGGTCAGGAACTCATATTATATAACTTCATCATAAAATACCTTCATAGATTGTCCTTCAAAGCAAAGAGTCAAGATCAAGTCTATCCTCTTAGATTCGGCACTTTATGTAGAAGAACATCATAAACCAACAATATGACCAATATGATCATAATCAAGTTAACCTAGGTCTAGAGGATTTATCATGATCAATTCATGTCTAGGTGTTGGTTTCTTCATTGGTCATCAATGGTATTCTTGGAGAGAAGAATTTGGGAGGGAATGGGAATTGAATTTTTCATTTGGGGTCTTGACTTGTGGCGAATTAATTAATTGGTTTAGGGTCCTATAATTTTATATAGGTCATTAATTAACTACCTAACATACCTCCCTTAAACCCTAGTTAATTAACTAACAAAAACACTAACCCTCAACTTAATTAAAAACTGCCAAAACTGGTAGCACCTACGCTTACTCCACCTACAGACCGTAGGTGGAGCTACTGAACGTGGATTGCTTCCGTGGTTTGGGTCTGCAACTATACCCTAAAAAAACTATGTATGGAACCACGACCTTAACATACGGGGCGTCACTCAACCTACTGGCCGTAAATGACCATCCGTAGGTCACAAGGGACTGATTTTTGAGGACTGTTTTGGGGGTTGTTTTGCAATATGTTTAAGGCTTAGTTTAGGAGGGGTCTATTAAACACTTATAGTAGGTTAATTAAATAACTAAACATCCATGATAACCCCTAAAATAAGTACTGACTTAAACTCCTAAGCTCTAACTAAAAGTTGTGAACAATAGTCCAACTTACGGCTAACTTTCTATGGACCATAGATCAATCTACTGGCCGTGGTTTGCTTCCGTAGTTTGGGACTGTCGCTCTTAATGCTGCAGGCTCCAAGAAATTCTAAGTATCGAACCAAGAGCTTCATCCACGAACCGTGGTCTGGTCTACTGGGCGTGGTTTGCCTCCGTAGATCACCACCAAAAGATCAGACCATGCAGCCAAGGCAGCTTTGGGGGACTGTTTTGGGGTCCTCTTATAGGACCCTTCGAGTTTCCTTAGGAGAGTCGTATCTGGACGTTTAAACCTTAAACATGTCCATCTAAGTGTGAGAGTCACTTCTACAAGTTTTCACCCTCAAAGAAGACTCCAAACTTCAACGACAAGACCCTTACAACTCACTAGTGCAAGTGACTAGTTTCCGCACGTTATAGTCGTTTCTTGACGTTTGACCTCAAATATCCTAAACTAACTTCAAAATATATTTTCAACCTTTAAACAAGTTTCCAACTATAAACTAACATGTGAGGCTCTAGTTCAACCTACTAGATTTGGTCACGCCTTAGCTAGGTCTTACTAGTTTTTATGGGATGTTACATATGGCTAGTAGTATGTGATACTATATCCATAGATGGAACTAGTAGGCTTCAAGAGGGCTATAGTGAGTTCTCTAAGTCTTAATGACTAATGAATAAAAGTCCTCTAAATGAAGCTAATAAAGAATGTTGATTTGAATGTCTAATGTAATGATGCATACTATACTTGGATTGTATTATGAGTTACTTCCTTGTTATGACTAATCGTATTTGAATGTGCCTTGCCTATGGTGACTACAAAGGAGTACTTTGTGTAAGTAGTAGTGTGAGATGCTACTTACACATTCCACAAGTATGACTTAGGGGTTGTCTTAGGTGATAGTTCTTATGTGATGAAATAACTTGTTAAAGGTTTAGGTTTCTTGTGTCTGAGTATTATTTAAAATGGAAAGGTGGAATGGTAAGTTCACTTTTGGTGACCTTAATGTGGTACCTTGGGTAGATGGTGGTATGGGACGCTATCCATACATTGCATAAGGTAGAGCATGAGGGTTACTTGAGGTGAAGGCTAAATGTGAAGGTAAAGAGTTACATGTTGATATTGTTCAAATGTGATGTTATGACTTGTATGATGATTATATTTGAATTTGATGTTTCTTATGCTATTGTTCATGATGTTTCTAAAAAGTAGCATCATGCATGGTTTCAAACGAAAATGTCCCCTTTTAAAGCATGTGTTTTGCATGGTCATCATACTTGGTACATTTTTGTGTGCTAACCCATTTTTCTATGTTTTTACTACAAGGGTAGGTTTCGGCAAGTGATTGCTTCTATCTAGATTGAAGTGCTTGGATTGCTATTCTTCCAAGATCAAGTGGTACGTCCTCATAGTTCGAGGACAAGTGTCTTTTTTGAAGTTTCTTTCTATTCATGTAATAGACAACTTTAGATTTCTATTGTAAAGGGTCGTGTCCCTATTTTGTTCAAGATTGTGTCTATGATGGCCAAGTGAGCTATAGACTACTGCTAGCGTTTAAATGTTATGAATGTTAGATTGTATTGTTTTAAATAAAAAGTTATAAATTCTGTACTATTTCTATTACCTATGCAATGAATGAGCTATGAGGCTTGTATAAGACCCTTGCGGGGTCGAGTACGCCATGTCGCATTCGGGGTCTAGACTCAGGTCATGACAAACATTGTATCAGAGCACAAGGTTTTGGGAATGGTTTTTAGGATTGATGTCTCACAAGCCACGTTTAGTAAAGTCTTTTTCATCGGTGTTAGTCGCAACAGATATATGTGCGAGAGGCTATGGAACGTTAGAAAGTTACACTACTTTCATTATTCTTCAAGTAGTGTAATAGAGTTTGACTCCATAAGTTCTTTCTCTTATTCCTTGTCTGGTGGTCTTGAAGATGTGACTACTAGAAGGGCTAATGCTTCAATGATCGAGGAAGAAAAAAATGAGTATTGATATCAATTGTGGCTATTTGACATGCTAGACTCAAGGTGATTTGTGGTGATGTTATGTTTATTATGAATTGGTTTCTTTATGGGTGTTGTTTGTAGAAGGTCATGATCAGTTTTGAGGTATGTTGAAAGAGTTTATGGAATGAGGTGTTTTAGAAATGCTTAGATGTATTAAGTAAGTGGGCTCCTTAAAAGAGGGTATAAGTGTAATTCACCTTGTTTTTGAATCATCCTTGTGTGATGAGTGTGAAGGTTTAGTGATATTTTGCCTCAACCTTAGAATTGAAAGAAGTGATGTTGTAAAGAGTTTGTATAGGCTTACCCCTAAGGGGGAGATAATAGGCTTAGATAGCAAGGTGGTTGAGTATCCTTGATGCTCATGAGTTAGGCTTGCTTGATTCTCCTCTTATGAGGTGTAATGATTTTGAGGAGGTTAGACCCGGTGTGGTAGACTCATATGAGACCTTGAATGGTGTTGGTAAAGTTGTTGTGAGCAAGAGTTGCTTAATGTGGACCTTCCTAGTTTAAAAGCTCTGCTTTGTTGATGGTTCCTTATAGTGTGAATGTTTTATTGAGGTTCCTATATTGTTTTCATGTTAGCCTTAGTTGGGTTTTCCTCCTAAGTGGGGGATGGTATGTTGAATAGTAAGGTTGTTGAGAGTGTTGATATCCGTATCTCTTTCCTTCAATTCCTATACAAGCTTGAGACCAAGAGTTCCTTGTAGCTTGTTTCATGTTGTGGAATCATGTGTGATATTGTTTTTCCATTGTCTCCTTATGTTATGTATGTTCTAGTTGAATTCTCATTTAAATGAGAAAATGAGTTTTCATGAATTATGTTGCTCCTGTTGATTTACATTTAGTATGAGTTGTCTATATACTTCATGAGGTGAATTGTTGAACATGCCTAAATGTGCTTTTGAGATTAATTGCATAATGTGTGTAATGATGTTATGATGAGCATGATATGAGTGGGAAAAGGTAATGCCTCCAATATAATGAGAAATGTGAAGTGTTGATGCATAACGAGTTTGTAGAAGTAATTCCTACTTTCTTGTGTTGCATTGATCTTGTTGATGTGGAATTGATGTTCTCACCTAGTTTTGTGTATTGTTTATAATGTTTCTTGCTTGATGGGCTTCTAGTCTTGAGTCTTTAACCCCTTAATGTGTTTAAAGTATCATTCAAGGACGAATGTTCCTAAATGGGGGATAATGTAACGACCCTAAAATCTAGTAGGTTGAACTAGAGCTTGACGTGTGTCGTTTTGAGTTCGTTTTGGATTATAAGTTGTTAAATGTTATCCCGAGCTCTGGTTTAGGGGTTTAGGGGTTAAACATCAAGGTATGACTCCCCAAGGACCACCCAAGGGTCCTTGATGAGGACCCTAAGTCTAACCCCCAAGGCAGTCCCAAAATAGAAAGTTGGGTAATGTTTGGTGACCTAATGAAGAGGTCCATACCCCATAGGTCCATCCCTGCCCCGTGGATGGCCTCCGTAGGTCAAGCTCTCCAGACCAAACTGCAGCCCCAGACCACGGACTAGCAGCACGGTCCGTCAATGGACTCACGGTCCATGAGTCTAGGGCGTGGTTCATGCCTATGCAATCTGGTTTGGCTCGGCCAAGCTATGAGTCTTTTGGTAATTGGTTAATTAATTGTTTTAAGTGTATGGATGATTATTAACATATTTTATGTGTATTAAAACAATAAAATACTATTTTAGTTTACATTATTCAATTTCCCCAAATAAAAACCCCTCCCTCTCCAAATATCTTCTCTCTACAACTCCATTGAAGACCAAGAGAAGAAGAAGATTTAGGGCTTGAAGAGGAAGGCTAATTGAGTGGATTTTCTTGGAATTCATCTATTAAGATATGGTGATCCTTCATCTAGGGTTATCTTTCACCTAGAGTCAATTTCGAAGAAGTTTTCAAAGTTTTCAAGTTTCTCAAAAACCCTAGGTTTTACTCAATCTCATGGGTTCTTTCATCAAACGTTTTCAAATGGTTTGTAATGACAAATGATTGTATTAATGTTTAATTGATGATTTATGATGAAAATACAGTATGAACCCATGATTTCCCTCAATTCCTAAATTTAGCCTTTAGGAAGTGGGTTTGTTGATGATGAATGCATGTGAATCGAATTTGCCGAAATTGCTTTAGATTATTGAAGTATATCAATACCCATGCCCTAATTGTTGAGAATTTTTGGTGTGTTGGTGATTTGGAAGTATGACCCTTGATGGGCAAGTTATGATCAATTACTTGGTCAATTAGAATTGTAAATTAGATGTTGATCCACTTGAAAGGTGGAGGTGTTTATTTACTACGTATATTGTGGTATTGAATTGATGGATACATTCTTTGTACCCTACATGTGGAGGTTTTATATGTGTGATATGATGCATGTGTGTGATCTAAATGAATGAATGATGATCATGTTTAGAAGCTAATTGTGTTAGGAATGAATGTTATCACTCTATTAACACTTGTGAATGATGATGATTATGTGAAAGGATATTCTGACATCCACACATACACTTTAATGAAGAATGAAGGAGGTTCAATGATAATGTTAATGACGAAGTACTTATTGAAAGGCTATTCTCAATTGTACTTTAATGAATGATAATGATGTGTTGATTGAAAGGATATTCTCGATCTTACACTAATGAATGATAATGGGATTCTTAGATAAAAGGTTATTATCATATTTGAATCTATGAGTTATCTAATGAATGAATGTTGGGTTTGAGATGGATGCCCTCACGTGAGTTGAGGTGGGGTGTCTAGTAACAATCTCTTATCGCTTAATGTAATGAATGTTAAAATACTCTATGGGAATGTAGGCTAAGCAGCAAGATGATATTGAATGAGATGAAATCCGTCATGTGAGTTGAGGCGGGGATTTTAGTAGCAATCTCTTGAGATGGATGGCCTCACGTGAGTTGAGGTGGGGTATCTAGTAAAAATGTCCTTGTCCATTATCTAACTGCCCGCATAGGTCTACCTAGTTGATCAACTTATGCTAAATACTGGTTTACCTTTGGAAAGTAGACCAACCCTTACGATGTAGGACAGTACATCAGATTCCATGGTCTAGCTCTCATGGTGTTTGTCGGGTAAACGCTTATTCCCATCATGTGAGATGTGCATTATAGTTTATTGAGGAGTTCTATGAAGTGTGGGTAGTAGTATGGGATGCTATCCATACATGGCACGAGTAGGCTTCAAGAGGGCTATAGTGAGTTCTCTAAGTCTTATTGACTAATGAATGAAAGTCCTGTAAGTGAATCTAAAAAAGAATGTTGATTTGAACGTCTAATATATTGATGCATACTATACTTGGATTATATTATGAGTTACTTCCTTAGTGTGAGTTGTAGTATGGGATGCTACTTGCACATTGCACAAGTATGACTAAGGGGTTGTCTTATGTGATGGTCCTTATGTGATGAAATAACTTGTTAAAGGTTTAGGTCTCTTGTGTATGAGAATTATTGAAAATGGAAAGGTTGAATGGTAAGTTCACTTTTGGTGACCTTAATGTGGTACCTTATTGTGGATGGTGGTATGAGACGTTATCCATACATTGCACAAGGTATTGCATGAGGGTTACTTGAGGTGAAGGCTAAATGTGAAGGTAAAGAGTTAAATGTTGATATTGTTCAAATGTGATGTTATGACTTGTATGATGATTATATTTGTATTTGATATCTATTATGCTGTTGTTCATGATATTTCCAAAAAGTGGCATCTTGCATGGCTTCCAACCAAAATGTCCCCTTTTAATGCATGTGTTTTGCATGGTCATCATACTTAGTACATTTTGTGTGCTAACCCATTCTTCTATGTTTTTACTACAAGTGTAGGTTCCGGCAAGTGATTGCTTCTATCTAGATGGAAGTACTTGGATTGCTATTCTTCCAAGATCAAGTGGTACGTCCTCATAGTTCGAGGACAAGTGTCTTTTTAGAAGTTTCTTTCTTTTCATGTAATAGAGTAATTTAGATTTTTATTTTAAAGGTTCGTATCTCTATTTTGTTCAAGATTGTGTCTAAGGTAGCCATGTGAGATATAGACTTCTGTGCATTTAAATATTTTGAATGTTAGATTATATGTTTTTAAAGAGAAAGTTTTATATTCCGTACTATTTCTATTACCTATGTAATGAATGTGCTATGAGTCTTGTATAAGACCCATTCGGGGTTGAGTACGCCATGTCGCATCCGGGGTCTAGACTTGGGTCGTGACAAACATGGTATTAGAGCACAAGGTTTTGCGAATGGTTTTTAGGATTGATATCTCACAAGCCACGTGTAGTACAGTCTTGTTTATCGATGTGAGTCATGACACATCTATAAGTGTGAGGCTATAGGGCGTTAGAAAGTTACACTTCTTTCATTATTCTTCAAGTCAGGCAATAGAGTTTGACTCTATAAGTTCTTTCTCTTATTCCTTTTCTGGTGGTCTTGAAGATGTTACTACTAGAAGGGATAATGCTTCAAGGATCGAGGGAGAAAAAAATGAGTATTGATGTCAATTGTGGTTATGTGACTTGCTAGATTCAAGGTAATTTGTGGTGATGTTGTCAGTAGTATGAATGTGTTGCTTTATGGGTGTTGTTGGTAGAAGATTGTGAAGAGTTTCGAGGTATGTTGAAAGATTTGATGGAATGAGGTGTTTTAGAAATGCTTAGATGTGTTAAGTGAATGGGCTCCTTAAAAGAGGGTATAAGTGTAATACACCTTGTGTTGGAATCATCCTTGTGTGATGAGTGTGAAGATTTAGTAATGTTTTGCTTTGACCTTAGAATTGAAAGAAGTGATGTTGTAATGAGTTTGTATAGGCTTACCCCTAAGAGGGAGATAATGGTCTTAGATGGCAAGGTGGTTGAGTATCCTTGATGTTCATGAGTTAGGCTTGCTTGATACTCACCTTATGAGGTGTAATGAGTTTGAAAAGTTTAGACTCGGTGTGGTAGACTCATATGAGACCTTGAGTGGTGTTGGTAAAGTTGTTGTGAGCAAGAGTTTCTTAATGAGGACCTTTCTAATTTAAAAGCTTTGGTATGTTGATGGTTCCTTATAGTGTTAATGTTTTATTGAGGTTCCTATGTTGTTTTCATGTTAGCCTTAGTTGGGTTTTCCTCCTAAGTGGGGGATGGTTTGTTGAATAGTAAGGTTGTTAAGAGTGTTGATATCTTTATCTCTTTCCTTCTATTCCTATTAAAGATTAAGACCAAGAGTTCCTTGTAGCTTGTTTCATGTGGTGGAGTCATGCGTGATATAGTGTTTCCATGGTCTCCTTATGTTATGCATGTTCTTGTTGAATTCTTGTTTAAATGAGAAAATGAGGTTTCATGAATTATGTTCCTCATGTTGATTTACATTTAGTATGAGTTGTCTATATACTTCATGAGGTGAATTGTTGAACATGCCTAAATATGCTTTTGATTGTAATTGCATAATGTGTTTAATGATGTTATGATGAGCATGATGTGAGTGGGAAAAGGTAATGCCTCCAACGTAATGAGAAATGTGAAGTTTTGATGCATAATGAGTTTGTAGAAGTAGTTCCTACTTTCTTGTGTTGCACTGTGCTTGTTGAAGTGCAATTGATGTTCTCTCCTAGTTTTGTGTATTTTTTATAATGTTGCTTGCTTGATAGGCTACTACTAGTCTTGAGTTGTTAACCCCTTAATGTGTTTAAAGTGTCATTCGGGGATGAATGTTCCTAACTGCGGGATAATGTAACGACCCTAAAATCTAGTAGGTTGAACAAGAACTTAACGGGTGTCGTTTTGAGTTAGTTTTGGGTTATGAGTTGTTAAATGTTGTCAGGAGCTTTGGTTTAAGGGTTTAGGGGTCAAACATCAAGGTACTACTCCCTAAGGACCCTTAGGGGTCTTTTGAGGAGGACCCTAAGTCTAACCCCCAAGGCTGCCCCAAATCAGAAAGTTGGCCAAAGTTTTGTGACCTACGGAAGGGGTTCACGCCCCGTAGGTCCATCCACTCCCAGTGGATGGCCTCCGTAGGTCAAGCCCCTCAAGAACATGCTGCAGCCCTAGACCACAGACCAGCATCACTGTCCGTCAATGGACTCATAGTCCGTGAGTCTAGGGCGTGTTTCATGCTTGTGAAAACTGGTTTGGCTTGGCAAAGCTAGGGGTCTTTTGGTAAATGGTTAATTAATTGTTTTAAGTGTATGGACGGTTATTAAGATATTAAGTGTATTAAAACAATAAAATACTACTTTAGATTTCATTATTTGATTTCCCCAAATCAAAACCCTTCCCTCTCAAAATATCTTCTCTCTAGAACTCCATTGAAGACCAAGAGAAGAAGAAGACTTAGGGCTTGAATAGGAAGGCTAATTGAGTGGATTTTCGTGGAATTCATCTATTAAGGAATGGTGATCCTTAATATATGGTTAGATTTCACCCTAGAGTCAATTTCAAAGAAGTTTTCAAAGTTTTGAAGTTTCTCAAAAACCCTAGGTTTTACTCAATCTCATGAGTTCTTTCATCAAACATTTTCAAATGGTTTCTAATGACAAATTATGAATTTACTAATGTTTAATTGATGATTTATGATGAAAATACACTATGAACCCATGATTTCTCTTAATTCCTAAATTTAGCCTTTATGAAGTGGGTTTGTTGATGATGAATGCATGTGAATCAAAATTGCCTAAATTGCTTTAGATTATTGAAGTATATCATTACCCATGCCCTAATTGTAGTGAATTGTTGGTGTGTTGCTGATTTGGAAGTATGACCCTTGAAGGGCAAGTTATGATCAATTACTTGTTGAATTAGAATTGTTAATTAGATGTTGATCCACATGAAAGGTGGATTTTTTTATTTACTATGTATATTGTTGTATTTAATTGATGGTTATATTCCTTGTACCCTGCATGTGGAGGTTAATGTATAATTGTGATACGATGCATGTGTGTGATCTAAATGAATGAATGATGATCATATCTAGAAGTTATTTGTGTTAGGATTGAATGTTATCACTCTATTAACACTTGTGAATGATGATGAATATGTGAAAGGATATTGTGAAATATACACACACTTGAATGAAGATTGAATGAGGTTCAATGATAATGTTAATGATGAAGTACTTGTTGAAACTCTATTCTTAATTGTACTCTAATGAATGATAATGTTGTGTTTACTGAAAGGATATTCTCGATCTTACACTAATGAAAGATAATGGGATTCTTAGATGAAATTTTATTCTCATTTTTGAATCTATGAGTTATCTAATGAATGAATGTTGGGTTTGAAATGGATGCCCTCACGTGAGTTGAGGTGGGGTATCTAAACAAAGAGTAGGTAATTGTAGATTTGGAATCTTGTCTCATTATTATATTTGGATCGATCCATTTATGGATGAGGTCATTTTTCATTTTAGCTTTTTTGTATAGAGTGAGCTTTGGCTCTTATTTAATAAAATGATCTGTGGATCAAAAATTTGATTAAAATAGAAAAGATTATTAAAATACTCTATGGGATTGTAGGCTAAGCACCGAGAGGATATTGAATGTGATGGAAGCCCTCACGTGAGTTGACGCGGGGTTTCTAGTAGCAATCTCTTGAGATAGATGGCCTCACATGAATTGAAGCGGGGTATCTAGTAGCAATCTCCTTCTTCCTGAACTATGTGCCCACATAGATATAGCTAGTGGATGCACTTAAGCTAAATACCGGTTTACCTTAGGCAAGTAGACCAATCCTTACGATGTGGGACAATACATCGGATTCCATGATGTAGCTCTCATGGTATATGTTGGTTAAGCGCTTATTCCCATCATGTGAGATGTGCATTATAGTTTCTTGAGGAGTTCTATGAAGCGTGGGTAGTAGTATGGGATGCTATACATACATGGCACGAGTAGGCTTCAAGAGGGCTATAGTGAGTTCTGTAAGTCTTAATGACTAATGAATGAAATTTCGGACGTTATAGTCGTTTCTTGACATTTGACCTAAAATCTCCTCAAACTAACTTCAAAATCCATTTTTCATTGTATAAACAAGTTTCCAACTATAAACTAACATGTGAGGTTCTAGTTCAACCTACTAGATTTAGTCACACCTTAGCTAGATCTTACTAGTTTTTACGGGATGTTACATGTGGGTAGTAGTGTGGGGTACTATATCCATACATGGCACTAGTAGGCTTCAAGAGGGCTATAGTGAGTTCTCTAAGTCTTAATGACAAATGATGAAAGTCATCTAAATGAAGCTAATAAAGAATGTTGATTTGAATGTCTAATGTAATGACGCATGCCATACTTGGATTATATTATTAGTTACTTCCTTGTTATGACTTATTGTATTTCAATGTGCCTTGCCTATGGTTACTTCAAAGGAGTACTTTGTGTAAGTAGTAGTATGGGATGCTACTTGCATATTGCACAAGTATGACTTAGGGATTGTCTTAGGTGATGGTCCTTATGTGATGAAATAACTTGTTAAAGGTTTAGGTTTCTTGTGTATTAGTATTATTGATAATGGAAAGGTTGAATGGTAAGTTCACTTTTGGTGAGCATAATGTGGTACTTTGGTGTGGAAGGTGGTATGGGACACTATTCATACATTGCACAAGATATAGCATGAGGGTTACTTGAGGTAAAAGCTAAATGTGAAGGTAAAGAGTTACATGTTGATATTGTTCAAATGTGATGTTATGACTTGTATGATGATTATATTTGTATTTGATGTCTCATATGCTATTGTTCATGATATTTCTAAAAAGTTGCATCATGCATGGTTTCGAACGAAAATATCCCCTTTTAAAGCATGTTTTTTGCATGGTCATCATACTTAGTACATTTTTGTGTGCTAACCCATTCTTCTATGTTTTTAGTACAAGTGTAGGTTCCAGCAAGTGCTTGCTTCTATCTAGATTGAAGTGCTTGGATTGCTATTCTTCCAAGATCAAGTGGTACGTCCTCATAGTTCGAGGACAAGTGTCATTTTAGAAGTTTCTTTCTTTTCATGGAATAGACAACTTTAGATTTCTATTGTAAAGGGTCGTGTCCCTATTTTGTTCAAGATCGTGTCTAAGATGGCCATTTGAGATATAGACTTCCGCTTGCGTTTAAAAGTTTTGAATGTTAGATTGTATGGTTTTAAATAAAAGATTTTAAATTTCATACTGTTTCTATTACCTATGCAATGAATGAGCTATGAGGCTTGTATAAGACTCCTTCGGGGTCGAGTACGCCGTGACGCATTTGGGGTCTAGACTTGTGTAGTGACATAATATAACCCAACTAAGTGAGTTGGGGTCGAGTCGCAAGGGAGTGGTTTGTAATTGCGAATTAATAGGCAAGTAAGAATATGCTTAAGTCAATCATAGCTAAAAACATTTACGAATAAAATTATGGTTCCAGTTTGGGGTGACACAAGTGTCAAATAATAGGGGGTTTGTTTGTATTATCAACTACAATAGCAAATAACACGAAAATAGCAAATATAGAAACGTGTTCTTGGGATGTGATTAGATTATGAGCTAATGTAGACAAATGGGTGATTGCAATTAATAGTGAATATTTGTAAATTATTGAATAAGTTAGACTTTAGTGGGGATAAACTTTCTCTCGAACAATTTACCCCGAATCAAATTGGTTTCTCTTAAAAACCAATAAGCAGCAATTTAGCACAGCCTTCGCTTTAGTCCATTCACTCTCTCGAGCTGAATGTGTGGAAAAGGGTTTAGGATTCATTCTCTCAAGTTGAACGCATTATAACCCAATACCCACAGACCATCAAATCAGTAATCTTGGTCTTAAAACCTCTCTCTAGAGCAAACCAAAAACAAGAAGGTAGAGTTCCATTTGCAACTACAACCCTTTAGATTAAGCCACAATTACTAAATGAAATCACTTTTAAACAGCATTACACTATCAATTAACAATACTTAGGAGCTAAATCAACCTATAATCACACCCCAAGAATTGGGGTTTTAGCTACACATCATAAAAAGGAAGAAATCATTACCAAATTTTGTTTCCATCAACAGGGTAAGATTAATAGCGTCTTTAGAAAGGTCTAAGATAAATAATCTTCAACACCCACTTCCAATTTCTCAGAAATGGAAATTTTCAAATCTTCAAAGCTAAGAGAAATATTGTCTTCAAAAACTCATTTCTAAGCTCTAAACTTGAAAACAGAACAATAATGAAAACTATTAAATGCTAGATACTAAACATAAGAATTTTTAAATGTATTTATAATCGCCAAACAATGTGCTGCGAAGGACCATTCGGCGCAATAACTTCGGATCACCGATCCACTCGGCAATCCGCCCTTTGGTCAATTCCATCGCCTTTCTACTTTGGGCGATACAACACTGCATCGCGAAACCTTTCGGCGACTCACGAACTTGATTTTATCCTTCAAGGCTTGGCACACCAGAACATTAGGCGAGACCATGGCCATTCGGCAGCTCGCCCAATGGTTTAGGCAATTCTCACGCCTTCTTTTCTTTATTCTTTTAGATACCTTGTTCCTTTTTGCTCAATAATGTCCATGCTTTGTTCCTCAATCTAAATACCTGAAATTCAAGGATT
The DNA here is from genome assembly GCF_000226075.1 of Solanum tuberosum. Taxonomy (NCBI): domain Eukaryota; kingdom Viridiplantae; phylum Streptophyta; class Magnoliopsida; order Solanales; family Solanaceae; genus Solanum; species Solanum tuberosum. Next base: position 317,284 of record NW_006239262.1, on the reverse strand, counting down.
TACATCAGTTATTATCACAAAATATGCATTTGAGGACACTAAATCTATTAAAATAAAGACCTAAATGAGTCTTAATCGTGGACTCATCATTGCCTTATGAAAATGAAGCAAACCCCACTAATGGAACTTAAGTGGGGAGTTGCGTCGTGCCACGACGTTAAGTAATGCGCTCATTGGTAGGCAACCCAAGTGTTTATCGATTTATTTTTGCTTTAAGAAATAATGGTGTGTTGATTGTGTAGGTTGATGTGTGGAAAATGTTTGAAAAGTAAAGTTTGGCGAGCTAAAGGTCCAGTCAGCGCATCACCGAAGAAGTCGGCGAGCCCGACCTAGACCACTGTTAGACTCAAGTCAATTTTACAATGGAGTTTGTAAAACTCGGCGAGCCCAGGAATATATTGGTGAATCACCGACCAGGTCGGCGATCACGATCTAGTCTGTCGTTTGGACCCCCATATCAATAAGAGGTCCTATAAAACTCGACGAGGTAAGTGAACACTCGGCGTGTCATCGAGTGGGTCGGCGAGCATGACTAATGTCATCGAATGGGTGAGAACTGGATGGTTTTTAAAGGCCAAAGGTTAAAACTTTCAAACTCTTTCACTTTCCTCACTTTTAATCTTCCCATACTCACACCCGCACATTAGTTTCTATATTTCTTGGAAACTCAGAGTGTTTTAGTCATTGATTGTGTTTGGAGTGGATTATATTGCCGCCTAGCATTTCAAATTATTTAAATCGGCATCTAATGTTTGTTTTCCGAACCCCGAGTTTATTTTTATTAAAGTTGTACTCAATTGCAATGATTTTATCTTAGTGTTGTGTGTTGGGCCTCTCTGATCTTAATTGTCGTTGTGTGTGCCTATGTTAATTTGATATTCTTGCCTTTAATGCCTTTAATGTTGATTTCCCATATTTTTGTTCCTTAAATTAATTAAATCTTGTGGGGTTCTACTTGCCTATTGTTGGGTTTAGCCAGGTGAAGTCTAAATAACCCCTAGTTGTGCCAAATGACATAATTTTCCCACTGATAGAGTGGGTTATGTCATTCTGAAAGGCAAAAGTCATCAAATGGCCAAATTTGGCAAAACCGAGAGAAATCTGAGTATCTTGGGGTAATGGGTATAATGGGTCTTGTTTTAATTTGATGGGTGCATGCTTTGATTTCGTTTCCGGGGGTTGCGGGGTGGAATTCTAGAAGTTGGGTTGAAAGTAGTCACGTTGGGTTGTTTGGCGAGCTGGGTCCAGCTTGCCTAACCACTCGGTAGTTTACAGAAGTTCCCCATCACGCCTTCAATTTCATGCTATACTTGAAGTTTGATTCTGTAACTTTCGGCAGGAAGCTTGAGGTCGCCGAAAGTTTTCTTGATTGCCCTTTGTCTGCACCCCTGAACCCTTTTTGCACTGTTACTTTCAGCGGGCTAATCCATGCTCGCCGAATGCTGTCGGCGATTTGCCGAAAGGCCTTCCCATCTCCGACATGCCAAATTTTCTAAGAATTTTTAGCCAATCCTTTCGGCAAGCCCGATCTAACTCGCCAAAGTGATTCACCGAGTCTGTCTGCAACTATTTCTCTGTGCTTTTGAATGAAATATTTCTAATTTTTCTTGATGGTTCCGTAGACATGGTAAGGACCAACATCGACATGCCACCCCGGAAAAGAGCACGGGCTATCACAATAAATGAATGGGGGTCAAATCCAGCAAAAAGTGGAAGGGAGGAGCCTCCAACTAGAGGTCAGAGCATGGGCAAGAGGCTTACATCTGAGAGACCAACTTCTTTCGCAGGATACTTTATCTGAGCCTCACGACGACCTGCCTTTGCAGTCCCGTTGGGATAAGATCCGGGCTATATCTCACCCTGGCCCTACTAGAGTCCCATCAGCTTCCACCCCAGTAGTTTCAGTGCCAGCTCCGGCACCTCCTATGGCCCTTGTGCCAGCAGTCATCCCTCCTCAAAGGCTTCTTATTAGGTTAAAGGGTGATAGACTGTGAACTATTCTCGAAGATAAGCTATTATCTACAGAGGGCGTTGAGGGTAAATACTCTGATGTGAGGGACACCCTTCACTTCCACAGATTCACGCAGTTCACTATGACCCGAGGCTCCTACATTCGTTCAAGGGTCCAGGAGTTCTATACAATGTATGGTGATCTGGTTCCCAAGAGCAAGAAGAAGGCTAGTGAGTTCAGACCGGTTAAGTCAATCATGGTAATGGGTAAAGAAGTAAGTTGCAGTAGCGAGATCATAAATATTATACTCAGAAGAAGTCTTGGAGCTACGGCAGCATATGAGGGTTTACCGGTTACGTAGTCTTTGGATGACTTGAGGGGGTGGTTGGCCCCATTGATTTCCGATACCACCCTGAGGTGGATCGAGGCAGATGTGCCCATAGAGAAAAGGAATTGAGCATTGCTGCTCAGTTCTCGTTTGGCTTAATTAGGAGCACCATAATGCCATCCCAGAACGAGTTCATCCTGCGTCTCCTAATGCAGCCTGCCTTGGAGCTATCATATCATGTAGGAGCGTCGACTTGGGACTCCTTATTGAGAAGGAGATGGCCATGAGGGCCAAGCAGAAGCAGACCTCACTCACATTCCCATTCTTGATGACGGAGCTATGTCGGAGTGCTAGAGTCCCCCGGGATGAAATGAGAGATATCTAGGTAACCTCGTCTTCCTTCACTGACATCCGGCAAATTGAGGCCGATTACACTCGAGAGGAGGCTGAGAGGAAGAGGGCAGTTCCAGTGGATACATCCCTGGAGGTGGATGTCGATTCTATACATGCAGAGGCATCTTTGCCTACTCCAGCCTCTGGGCTTTCAGGTACTTTTGCCCCTCCTTCCTCTTCACAGGCCCCAGGTGCATCTACCTACTGCCCAACCCACCAAGATCACTCAAGCCATTATCCTGAAGATGGGCACTTAGCCAATTTTGTTGATGTACGGGCTACCCAGTTGGACGCTGAGGTACCTTGGATGATTGAGAGGGACATCCTAGCTGCATTGACACCCCTCCGGGCATCTATTAAAACTCTCACGGTGAGAGTATAGACTTGTGAGAGTCGACATGAAGCTACTTCAGAGGTTACAACTTTGAAAGCCGAGTGTGCTGATTTGAGAAAGGATGTCATCTAATTGTATTCCATAGACTTCATTTCACTTTCGGAGGTTGCTAATGATATGGAATCCCCGTGTACTTCTAAGATTCCTCTGGCCACCATCGGAGATGTGTCGATGGATGATGTGGTAGTTGATGAGTCAGAGGTAGAGACAGACGAGGAGAAAATAGAGGTGCTAGAAGAGACCATCTATGGAGACCTTCCAGACATAGATGATACGAGTGTACGGTCGGTGATTAAGACAACAATGACAGAGACGTCCATGGCAGGCCCTAGTGGAGCTAGTAGTGTTGATGTTGCACAGGTCATTGATTCCCCGATAGATGGAGCGACTGTGTAGACAGGACCTTTCTTTACCTCCCTCTGTATCAGTTTGATTGACTTTTTACTATTTTGTTACATTTGAGTACAACAACCTTTGTATTTGTGGTGGGGTAAGGTATTTCCATACCTACCTCTTGTGCCTATTTTTTGTATATACTCTTCGGTTTTTGTGTTCTAATTGTGTTTTGATATTGTTTCATGGATATTTTAGCTTGTGGCTCATTATGATGAATGTAAATGGTTTTTGATACTTTCTAAAAAAAACTCCAACTCTTGTGTCTGATTGTGGTTGTTGTTGTGCAAATTTGAGTATCGGTCATGATCAATACCGATGACTTGTATAGTGCTCTTAATTGAACAAAAGTTAATGCGCAGCTACGATAAGGCCAAACTAAGTTGAATACACAATGTGTGAACTTTGTGCATCTCGTTGTAACTAGCTGATTATCGAATGAGTCTCTTGTGATGAACATTGCAAACTAGAGAAAGTGTGGAGTCTTGTTTGATATTGGTGACAATGCCTTGTGTGATGAGCTTAGTGTAAACCTTGTGTGATGACACCAAAAATTTGCCCTGTTGGTCCGGTTGACTAAGTGATGCAAAGTCTTGAAATGATCTTAGGCAACAATTTTGAAAAGTGAATCAATTCGACAATATACCTCTTTTGTGGCCAACCATCTGAGTGTGTGACTTTGCTTGAATCCCTTTTTGAGCCTTACACCTTTCTTGGAAGAAACATGATGCAATTATTGCCCCTCTTTATCCATTCACCCATAATCCTCATGAAATGTGGTTTGTCTGAATAGCCAACTTAGGCCAAAAGCCTAAGTTGGGGTGTAGTGAAAAGAGAAGGTAAATGAAGAACTGCAAAGAAGTCCCCCTTGACCCATGGTTTTGAAAAAAAGATGGAACCCTTCCGTACAAAAATAGAGAGAAAGAAAAGAAGAACGAATTTTTTTTGAAATAAAGTTGTGAAAGTTGCAAAATTAATGGGGTGTCCGGTATCTCATGGAAGTGAATAATGGGGTGAATTTTGAGCAGGAGTGACAATGCTGAAGAAAAGGATGGAAAAATGATGTTCATACCAATTTTCATGAGGATAGCAGCCAATGATCCTAAATGACTATACCTTTACACTCAGCCCCGTTACAAGCCTTGAAAATACCTTTTTGATCTTGAGTGAGCTGAAACAAATATTGACTGGAAAATAAGGGCAAACCTATGGGTGAAGTCATGTATGTGTTCATCTTTGTGAGTGTGAGAGATGTATAGGATTCCAAAGCTATAATTTGTTGAAATATTGTGTGTGAATATGGATTCATTCTTGTTGTGAGGGCATTTGAGTACCTTTGTTGAACTTGAACTTGCATTTGAAGCAATTATTGGGAACTTGAGAGTATTTGATAATGGTGAGTCACAACTTGAATATTTGAGTGCACAATTGATCCTTGCATGAGTAGGTTGAGTCTTGTTGTGTGCATTAATGATTGAGTCTTGTGTAGCAATGTTTGAGACATCCTTTTTGAAATGCTCAACTTGAGTTTTACTTGAGGACAAGTAAAATTTTAAGCTGGGGTATTGATGAGTCCGAGATTTAGACTCTTTTAGGGATTTGTTTATATAGAAGTAGTGTCCTCAAATGCATATTTTATGCCAATAACTGATGTAAAATCCTTGATTTTCAGGTCTATGGATTGAGGAACAAAGCAAGGACACTAACAGCAAAAAGGAACAAACAAGCTAAAAAGATGAAAAAGGGCGAGCCTGACGATCGCCAAGAGCACTTGGCGTGTTGCCGAGTGGCTCATCAGACCGCCTAACCTTCAGAGATGCCGAACCCTAAGGGAAGAAAACTAGTCGATGAGAGAAAGGAGTGGTCTGACAAATGCCGAGAAGTTCCGCGATAAAGTATTTGTTCACCAAAAGTTACTAAACCTTGAGGATGCAAAATGCCAAGATAGGAGGACAATGAAAGTGGCAAAAGGGCGGCTCGCCGAGTGGTTCGGCCAGACTGACTTACTTCACCGAGTGACCCTTCCCAGCACATTTTTGATGACTATAAATACATTTTTGAATATTTACTTTAGGATATGAGCCTATATATTTTTAATCTATTTTTGAGTTTTGAACTGTGATACAAGTTTTCTCTAGGTTTTCTTATGCTTTAAAGAATTGAAGCATTGTAAGGACGAATCTACTCTTACCCAGTTGATGGATAATCAATTTGGTAATGGTTTTTACCTTTTTATGATATCTTGCTAAAACCCCAATTCTTGGGGTGTGATCTTATGATTATGGGCTGAGTTAGTTTATGGGTATTGCTAATTGGTAGTTTAAATGCTATTTAGAAGTTAGTTTAATCATTAATTGCGGTTTAATTTAAGAATTGTAGTTACAAATGCAGTTCTAACTTTTTGTTCTTTGCTTGATTGAGAGAGAGGTTTTAGAACTAAGGTTTTTGATTGATGGTCAGTGGGTATTGGGTTGACCTGAGTTCAACTCGAGACAGTGAATCCTAAACCCAATCCCACACATTCAGCTCAAGAGAGTGAATGGATTAAGGTGTGGGTTGTTCTTATTTTGCATGCTTGTTGATGTTCGAGAGAAATCAACTTGATTCAGGGTAAATTGTTCGAGAGAAAGTTGATCTCCTCTATAGCCTAGCTTACTCACTAATATCTAGCTATTTACTAATAGTTGCAATTACCCATTTGTCTATATTAGCCTATAATTGATCACATCCTAAAAACCCGTCTCATTATTGTTATTTCGTATTGTTTACCACTGTTTATAGTTGATAATCAAAACCAAAACCCCCCATTTGCCATTCGTATTACCCCCTGATTTGAATGATATTTTTATTTGATAATTTTTATTCCTACGACTGTTTGGAACACGTTTATTCTTGTCACTTGAATTTGGAACGCATACCGCTCCCTATGGGATTCGACCCCAACTCATTTAGTTGGGTTTTGTACTGACTAATGATCATTGACACTTAGAATTGGATGAGTGTCCTTGAGACATTAAATCAAATATATAAATGCAATTTTGAAAGGAAGAAAAGGGTCCACACATTGTTTACTTCTGGGTTTTTGAGTTTTTACCATCTAAAACATTAATATCTATACATTTTTATTAGAAATGTAGAGATAGGGAGATTTGTATCTTAAATTTCAGCATTTGGGAATTGCATATTATTAAGAAATCATAAGGAAAAGGTCATTCGTACCGATTTCTTATTTTTCACCATGCTTGGCTAAAATCATCTTTCCTTGGGGGTGTGATTCTATAGTTGAATGTATTAATAAGCAAATGGGTGTTGTTAGTTACTTATTTTATTGTTGTTTTGAAGTGGGTTGGATTAATTGTTCATGTTTTAATTGAGGAATTGTAGTTGCAAATGCAATTCTAGCTTAGTTCTTCATGCTTGCTTGAGAAAGAGGTATTAGAGTCGAATTATTGATTGATAGTTATATTGATTTTATTTTTAAGAATCTAGCTTGAGAAAGTGGGTTTGATTGCATCTATACAAATGCATCTTGAAAGAGTGGTTTATTTAAGGAATTGGGTTGTTTGGTTATGTTTTGCTCGTTGAGGTTTGAAAGAACTAACTTAAAATGCAATAGTTGATTGAGAATTGGCTATTGCACTAAAAAGCTAGCCTACCCATTGACATTCAACACCTTTGAGTATCTAGTAATTACCCATTACGCGAAATTAGCATTCATCCTATCACACTCCTAAGGTCCGATCTCTACTTGTTTTCTTTCCATCTTAGTTGTCTTAAATTGGCTACCCAACTCCCCCCATTTGATATTAGTTGTTGAAATTCTGTGATTTATTCTCAAGTTGCGAAACCTTTACTTCTACAAATGATTAGGACACAATTTTACTTCTTGATCAATTTCTATAATGTATCACTCCTTATGCGATCGACCCAAACTCTAAGTTGGTTTATACTTGTTAGCGATCGCCTACACTTAGAATTGGATGAAGTGTTGTTGAGCGTTATATAAAAATGACTGTATCTTGATACATATCCTCCTTATGCGATCGACCCAAACTCTTAGTTGGTTTAGAAAAATGTTGTCGATGTTCTCTTGCACATTTGATTGTCGGTTGCGATCAGTACCGATGACTTGAATAATGATCTTGATTGAACAATATGTTTGTGGAAGTCAAATTTGAGTTGCATAAGTCATGTGTTGACTGTTTGCATCTCATTGTGACTAGTCTATTGTCGAAGTGAGCCTTGTAATGATCGTGCACGCGAGCATAACCTGTAGAGTCATGATCGTTGATTGTGTTGACTGCCTTGTGTGGAGGGTTTTCTTGAAATATGTTCTTTGTTATACCTAGAACTTGCCACGTTGGTCCAATTGACTAGCATTGGTGAATGAAAGAAATGATCTTAGGCACATATTTACTATAGTGAACCAAATTGTTATTATACCTCTTTGTGACCACCTTGTGAGAGTGTGAACCTAACTTTGCACTATTTGAGCCTAACATTTTCTTTGGATGAAACATGAACACATTTGGCCCTTTCCTCCCCACCTAAAACATTGGTGAAGCCTTGTTCTGTTTGAATAGCCAACTTAGGCCAAAAGCCTAAGTTGGGGTGTGATAAAAATGAGGAAATAAATTGAGCAAAAAGTTTGTGAAATTCACCCTTGAAGACTTGTGTTGAAAAAAAAAGGAGGAAAGAGATGGAACCTCTCCATATATACAAAAAAAGGAAGGGAAAAAGATTGAAACTAAATTTTCATAAGTTGTGCATTGGTGGAAAGAAAAGGGGAACCCGATGAGCCATACAAAAAAAATTGTGTTTGCATATATGAAGGGTGGGTTGCGAAGATTAAAAGAGTGAAAGAAAAGGAGAAGAAGAGAAATTCAAGCCATGTTGAAGGTAGAACTCATTAAGCCAAACTGGTCATACCTTTACCCTCAACGCAGTTACAAGAGTTGAAAGATCTCGGTGATCCTGTATAAGCCGAATGATGTGTTGATCGTAAAATACGGGCAAACATATGGGTAAAATCATGCATGTGTTTATCATTGAGAGTGTGAGAGTTGATTTTGATTCCTTGAATTATTATCTTTGATAGGCTTTGTGAGATCACATAATCATTCTTGATGTGAGGGCATTCAAATACTCATATTGAACAAGAATTTGTATTTGAAGTGAGCATTGTGAGCTTGAACTCTATTTGATGATGGCTAGTCAAAGTTTGAAACTTTTAGTGAACAATTGAAATTGCATGTGCAAATTGAACCTCGTGTGCATTCATGTTGAATCTCAAGTAGCACTATTTGTAGGCATCCCTACTGGGCTTGTCACAATCAAGGGATACCCCCTATATGTAACATGGCGTATAGAACCCAGAAGGACTCCATACAAGCCACTTAGCTGTCATAACATAAGAAATAGAACAATAAGAGTAAAAGAATAGTACGAGGCAGAAATATTTTATAAAAGCAAAGCGGAAGTCTAATACATTTGTCTCATCATAGCCATCTAATAAAATAGAATGAAATTGTTCCTAGCCCATGCATCATGTTCAAAAGAGAAATACAAGAAAGAAACACAACAATGAAAGTCTATCCTCGAAGTATGAGGACTCACCAAAAGCTCGGAATATCTCAAGCAACCTCTAGCCACGAAACTGAGTACCATGACTACCAGACCCTACATTCGGGGGAATGTAGGCAAGAGTATGCGTTAGTACAAAACAATCTACCAAGTATGATAGCCATGCATAAAACATTTAAATCATGCTAAAAAGGATATTTCATTTCATGACATGTAATTGACCAAGCTAAACATGATATAAAAGAGTTATAAAACATAAGTCATAAAATCATAGTCAATACAAGATACTTCATCTTTAAAATCTTTGAACTCATATGAGATACTTCTTGAAGTAACCTTGGTTCATTATTACCTCTAGAAAATATAAATGGACCCCCCCCCCCCCGTGTCTCCCTCACCGAAAAAGGTTGTCCTACTTGACAAGGTAGAACCATGAATTTCTAGTTTAAGTTGATCTACTAGCTAATAAACCTATCTGGGCACATTGTTAAGGAATAAGGAGATTTATACGAGAAACCCAGCCTCTACTAATGCGGGAGATTCCATCTCATAAGATTGCTTCTAGTTACCCGGCCACTACTAACGGGAGAGCTTCCATTCTATATTCACTATCCACTCAGTGCTAAGCATAAATACCATGGAATAGTTATTTATTACTTTACTTCGTTAATCATGGAAAGGTGCCCTTGGACAAACAAACCAAGCTAGTTTATTAGGATAGCTCTTACTCTTTAATTCAATTAGGTGAGAAAGCCTTTCAACCAAAGAATCCTTTCTATGTGAGACAACCTTTCACATCTTGCTAGTATGTGTTTATGAGAATATCGTTTCACAATACAACATCAGCATTGGTACTTTACTGTCATAATACCCTTAAAACAATTGCATAGATTTCATAAGAAAATGCATAAGTCCATATTTTACCTCTTGAGGCTCGAAACCCACTTTCATTTATCAATGCTTAGAAAATATGGGTTAGATATGGATTTCATCATAAATAATGTAAAGCTAGCAATATATGCTCAATTTCATAAAACTCTTCCTTGAAGATCAAAATCCCACATCATATGATTCATAAAATTAAAACATGGGGATTACATGGGTTCATGGGAAAATCATCATATTTTATGAATTCATGCATAAGACATCATAATTCAATCATTTAAATCAATAATGAAGATAACCCAAGATAATCGAAGAAAACAATACCTCAATAGGGGAATTCTACCTTTTGAAATAGAGGAATTTGGGAACTCCATGGATGAAAGGATCCCATGGATGAAAACTATCATACCTTAAATCCAAAAGCTAGTATTCAATGGAGAAATTCAGACGTTGACTTGAAACACTAGGATGAATCTTCTGCTTCTTCAAGTTTCTAGAGAGAGAAATATTTGGACACGAGATTTGGTTTTTCTTTTGTGAATTTGGGAGAATGAAGTGAATGGGTTAATTTGGGGGTTGAAAAAGCTTATATAGGGCTTTTAATGAAAGGTAAAACGACGTAGTATAGGAAGTAATTAATAAGGAAAAGACCCAACTTCCCCTGAAAAATAACTGTCAGTTGTGACCCATGACTAGCCACTGACGGATCGTGGTCAGGACAACGGACCATCTTGCATAACCGTCGTTTGTGGTCAAAGACTTTTGGCCTGACCTACGGTTCATGGACCACGGATCATGGACCCACTTACGGTCCGTAGGTCTAATGGTGCTCTTACCCTGAACATTGTTTTTTGAATGGCCAATCCACTGATCCACCTACGAGCCATGGTTGGCCATCGTGGATGGCACATGGAAATGCTGAAATCTACTAGGGTGCCCTATCTCGGATTTGGGGTGCTACAGTATCTTCCCCTTGGGACCATTCGACCTCTAATGAGATTCAAGCTGGTTCTAAAAGAGTACAAGAGGAACTAACAATCCAACCTACAATGCAATGCAAACAACCAAGGAGGAACTATCGACTCCAAGCTAGACGTTCTCAAAACAAGATGGGTGAAACTAACTCTATCAGCCCATTATGCGTGCAATGCATATATAGAAGCAGGAAACATTAACTACAAGCTAATCATTCTCAAATACATCATAAGGAAGTAGGAACTACATCCAGAAGCCCAATATGCGTGAAATATCAAAATTACTCATGTCCAAAGAAGGAACTACCTTCTCCAAGCTAAAAGCATGCTCAACACAATCTCATGGAGCTCATATGCAATTCACTCTCAAAAAGCATATCTAAAGCATGTTCATCTATTAATCTCATGAAGTCTATAGGTAACTCATAGTGAATGCACAACAACATGAGGAAAATCAATCATATAAACTCATTTTCTTTCAAAGCTCAAGTTTTCATGAACATGCATCACATAAGGAAATCATGGAATAAAATAAAAACACATGACCCCCAAAACAAGGACAAACCATGAGGAAGTCATTACCTTAAGCTAGGATAGGAGTAGAAGGAAAGAGATGAGGATATGAGGACATCATATCGGCGTTGGCCTCCCAAGTAGCACCCTCAACTAATTGATTCCTTCACAATACTTTTACGGAAGCTATTTCCTTGTTTCTCAACTTCTTGACTTGCTAGTATAGAATCTCTACCCTAAATTCCTCATAAGAAAGACTCTCATCAACTCCCAATCCTTTTAGGGGAACTACTGATGTTAGATTTCCAAAACATTTCTTAAGTATAGAAACATGGAAAACAGGATGCACTCTTGCCAACTCATTTGGCAAATTTAAATCATAAGCAACCTTACCAACACGCCTCAAAACTTGATATGGGCCTACATACCGGGGACTCAGCTTCCCCTTTTTACCAAACCTCATTACACCCTTCATGAGTGATATTTTCAAGTAAAATCAATCGTTAACATCAAACTCTAGATCCCTTCTTCTCACATCGGCATACGACTATTGTCGACTTTTAGACGTTTTCAACTTTTCCCTTATGAGTCAAACTTTCTCCATGGTTTCTTGTACCGATTCAGGACCTATTAGGGAAACTTCACCCATCTCAAACCAACCTATGAGATATCTACATCTACTATATAAGGCCTCAAATGGAGCCATATCAATACTTCAGTGATAACTGCTATTGTAAGCAAACTCAATAAATGGAAAATGGTCATCCAAATTTCCCTAAAAGTTAATAACACAAGCCATTCACATAACTTCAAAAGTTTAGATAGTACATTGTGCTTTCCCTATCAGTTTAAGAATGAAAAGTCATGCTAAGCTTAACCTTAGTGCCAAGGCTCTTTTAAAATGACTTCAAAAACTGAGAAGTGAATTCGGTACCACGATCCGAAATAATGGACAAAGGCACTCCATGAAACTTTAACATTTCTCCCAAGTATATCTTGGCATAGTCCTCTGCGGAATAAGAACCTTGACAGGAAGAAAATTACCCGATTTTATTATCTGATCTACAATAACCCAAATCGAATCATGTTGTCGCTCAGTGTGAGATATACCAACTATAAAGTCCATGTTCAAGTCTCCCCACTTCCAAGTAGGAATGCTAATATCGTGGGACAAAGTTCTTGGTTTTTGATACTCAACCTTTACTTGTTCGAAATTCGGACACTTAGCCACAAATCCCAAAATATTCTTCTTCATCCCATTCTACCAATAGACCTCCCGTAGATCATGGTACATCTTGGTGTGTTCCGAGTGAATGGAATACCGCAAACTATGGGCTTCTGTTCAAATCTGCTCCCTCAAGCCATCCACATTTGAAACACATAAATGACCTTGGTATCTAAGCACACCATCTCCCCCTTGGGAGAAACGCTCAATGGATTTCTTAAGCACCTCCTTTTTGAATTCTTCCAAAATTGGATCAAGACCTTGCTTGGCTTTCACATCCGCCACAAAAGATGATTTGGAACTATTGTGAAACATAACACCACCTTTGATTGAGTCCACTAATTGAACACCTAATAGAGCCAATCTATGAACATTTCGAACCAAATCTTTCTTTTCTTCTTCAATATGGGTGACACTACCCATAGATAACTGACTAAGAGCATCCGCTACCACATTAGATTTACCGGGGTGATAAAGAACAATCATGTCATAATCCTTCAATAACTCAAGCCTCCTTCTTTGGCGAAGATTCAAATCTTTTTGATTAAACACATATTGCAAGCTCTTGTGGTCGGTAAACACATCTACATGTATTCTATACAAATAATGTCTCCAAATATTTAAGGAAAAAACAACCGCCGCTAACTCAAGGTCGTGAGTAGCATAATTTTTCTCATGGATTTTAAGTTGGCTTGGACCATAGGCAATAACTTTCCCATTTTGCATAAGAACACACCATAGCCCAATTCTCGAGGCATCAAAATAAACCATAAAACCATTTGTTCTTTCCGGTAAGGTCAACACCTGAGCGGAAGTAAGTCTATCTCTCAACTCTTGAAAACTCTTTTCACACGCTTCAGACTATATAAACTTATCCTTCTTTTGAGTCAAAGCCGTCAGAGGAGAGGAAATTGAACAGAAACCCTCAACAAACCTTCTATAGTAACCTCTTAAACCAAAGAAACTTCAAATATCTGAAAGAGTAAGTGGTCTGGACCAACTCTTGACGGCATTCGTCTTCTTAGGATCTACCTTAATACCCTTACTCGAAACAATATAACCAAGGAATGTTATGGAACTTAACCAAAATTCACATTTGCTAAACATTGCAAAATGTTTTTGGTCCTTATGAATTTGCAACACGATCCTCAAATGATCAATATGCTCATTCTCATTTCTTAAGTAGATCAAAATATCATCAATGAACACAATCACCAACATGTCAAGGTATTGTGTAAACACCCTTTTTTTCAAATCCATAATAGCCGCCAGACCATTGGTCAACCCAAATGATATTACAAAAATCTCATAATGACCATACCGAGTTTGAAAAGCCATCTTCGGATGGCATCAACATTCTCCCTCAATTGGTGATAACTCGATCAAAAATCTATCTTAGAGAAATAACTTGCCCCTTGGAGTTTGTAAAATAAATCATCTATCCTTGGGAGAGAATACTTATTTGTAATTATCAGCTTGTTCAACTAACGATAATAAATACAGATACAAAGAGAACCATCTTTCTTTGTAACAAACAAAAATGGAGCACCCCATAGAGAGATACTCGGTTGGATGAAACCTTTATCCAACAAATCTTTCAACTGTTCTTTCAACTCCTGAAGTTCTTCCAGTGCCATACGGTAAGGAGTAATAGAGATAGGTTGCATATCTGGGAGAAGGTCGATACCGAAGTCTAATTCCCGTTAGGGAGGAATACCAGATAAATTAACTGGGAACACTTTCGAACACTCATTTACAATGGGGACCAACTTGAGAGAGAGGGTTTTGGAATCTATATCCCTCACCCTTAGTAGATGGTACAATCAACCCTTAGAAATCATATTTTTAGCTTTAAGATAAGAGGCAAACTGACCGTTAGGAAAAACATTTCCCCCCCTTCCACTATAGGATAGGATCATTCGAGAACTGAAACTTGACTACACGAGTTCTACAATCAATAGAAGAGTAACATGAGTGCAGCCAATCCAAACCCAAGAAAACATCAAAATCTACATATCAAACTCTACAAAGTCAACAAGAGTAACTCTATGAGACAAGGAAATGGGACACCTTTTATAGACCCTCTTAGCCATAATAGAATCACCAACAGGAGTAGAGATATAAAAAGTTTCTACAACACCTCCGAAAGAACATCAAACTTTATAGCCACATTTGGTGTGACAAAAGACAAGGTAGCACCGTGATCAAGTAAATCATAAACATCTAGTTGGAAAACTTTCTACATACCGGTAACCACATCCGGAGAACCCTCTCATTCATTATGAGTCTGAAGTCCATAGAAGCGGCTATGCTTAGGAGCATTGGAACCCGCACCACTAGTAGTTGCTTGATTTCCCACTCTTCCTTTAGCTATAAGCATTTGGCAATCCCTGATTTTGTGACCAACTTTTCCACAACTAAAGCAACTATCTGTGCTGGCTAGGAACTTACCCTCATGCTTCCTTGCACACTTAGTAGAATTAGACATAGGCAATGAAGAGCCACTACCATTACCTCCTTGAGGCTTAGGGTTAGACACCCTATCTTGGTTGAACTTAGGAGAAGCATTGGAGGAACCTTGGCTGGAAAATCTTTGTCGGAATCTAGGACGATCTTGTCCATCAGACCTTACATTACTGAAATTACCATCACCGCTCTTAGCCTTTTTGACTCCCTAGACTTCTCCTTGAGTTTCTCCTCCTCAATTTGTTGTGCATGCACCTTTAGACGAGAGATGTCCATGTCATTAATGAGCATAGCGGTTCGGCACACTTTAACCACCATTACGGACACACCCAAAAGAAACACACTCATCTTAGCCCTTGAATCGACAACCATTGATGGAGCATACTTAGACAATTGAGTGAACTTTAGAGCATATTCCCTCACACTCGTAATTAGACACTAGTCCAAGTACAAAACATGTTTTAAAAGCAAAGCGGAAGTCTAATACAATTGTCTTATCATAGCCATCTAATATATTAGAATGAAATAGGGCCTAGCCTCTACATCATGTTCAAAAGAGAAATACAAAAAAGAAACTCAACAATGAAAATCCATTCTTGAAGCATAAGGACTCACCAAAAGCTCTGAATATCTCAAGCAACCTCTAGCCACCAAACTGAGTACCCTAACTGTCGGACCCTACGTTTAGGGGAAATATAGGCAAGAGTATGCATTCGTACAAAATAATGTACCAAATATGATACACATACATAAAACATTTAAATCATGCTAAAAATGGACATTTAATTTAATGACATGCAATTGACCAAGATAAACATAATATAAAAGAGTAATAAAATATAAAGTCATAAAATTATGGTCAATGCAAGTGAACTTCATCTTTAAAACCTTTAAACTCATATGAGCTACTCGATGAGTCCAAGATTTGGACTTATTTAGGGCTTTGTTTTGATAGTTTTAGTGTCCTCAAACACCTAATTTATTCTATAAACTAATGTTAAAGCATTGATTTTCAGATATAAGATGTAAAAGCAAGGACGCTACTAGGAAAAAAGGATCTAAACAAGCTGAAGAAGTGGAAGAAATGAGATCCTAGTGATCGCCAAGACTACTCGATGAACTGCCGAGTGGCTCTTTAGCTCACTTAATGTTCCATTGTGCCAGCCTTGAGTAAGAAACCTATTCAGCGACAGAAGTGAGTATTCGGCGAATCACAGATTGATTTCGCCACAATAAGTTTGATCGCCTAAAGTTACAGGACCTGGATGGTGAAAACCAATGCAAAAGGGTAACTGAAGAGAGAAATGGGCGGATCACCGAACCACATGGTGATCCTGAATGACCCCGCATAATGGTTTTCAGGCTAAATTTTGGGAAACTATATATTGGATTTTAAAAGGTATTTTGAATAGTTCTCTCCGAGATATTGCAGTTCCCATTCTAGAGTTAAAGTTTTCTCTAAGTTTGTAGTTCTTATTGTAGGTATTGAGGATTTCTAAGCTTAATTTTGAGGATTTGTAAGTGGGTTTCTAAATTTCATTAATTTGGACCATTTTAAAGACTTGGGAACATTTACCCAGATCATGGCGAATGTATTTGGTAATCGTTTCCCTATTTTTATGAGGTGTAACTAAAACCTCAATTCTTGGGGTGTAATTATGTGATTATGGGTTGAATTAGCGTATGGGTATTGCTAATTACTAATTTAAATGCTATATTGAAGTGGGTTTAGTCATTAGCTGTGTTTTAATATATGAATTGTAGTTGCAAATGCAGTTTTAACTTTGAGTTCTTAGCTTGCTTGAGAGAAAGGTTTTTGAACAAAAGATTTTGATTAATGGTTCGTAGTCATTGGGTTGATATGGATTCAACTCGAGATAGTTAATCCTAAAACTAATCCTACCTATCTTCTTGATAGAGAGGATGTATTAAGGTTGTGGGTTGTTCTTATTTGTTAAGCTTGGTGATGTTCGAGATAAATTAATTGAAACGTGATAGTTGTTCGAGAGAAAACTATTTCAATCATAGTCCTGCCTACCTAGTGATATTTAGTTATCTATTAGTAGTTTCAATTACCCATATAGTGAAATTTGCTTATAATCAATCGCATCCCTATAATTTCTCTCTATATTGTTATTTTCTCTTTCTTGATTACGTTGTAGTTGATAATTCCAAACCAAAAACACCCATCTGACATTCGATTTTACCTCTCTAGATTTGTTTACATATCTTTTTTGATAATTTATATTTCTATAACTATTTGGACCACCTTTGTACTTGATAATTTAATTTGAACACATACCGCTCCCTGTGGGTTCGACCCCAACTCTTTGTTTGGTTTTATACTGACTAACGATCATTTGCACCTAGAATTGGATGAGGTGTGGTTGAAACGTTTAATCAAAATGGCGCCACTGCCGGGGAGTAGTGTTGTTAAAGATTCTTTTATTGAAAGTCAATAGTGATATTCTTTGTTGTAGTTTAATCGACTTACTTTAGTTTTTGTTTTGTGTTGCTTGTGTTGAACAGAGGACGAGATGAGCGTAAACGGGAGTAGTGGTAGACAAGTAGACCACCAAGACGACATTAGAAATCTTAATGATGGGAATGACCCAATCCAAATGGGTGGTGTTGGTGCAATACATCTACCTCCAATTGAAGGGAATATTGTCTTCCATGTTACTAGCACAATTCTACATCTCCTCCAAATAAAAGGTCTATATGGAGGATTGGCTCATGAAAACCCTCTAGAGCATATCCGAAACTTCATGGACGTTTGTGGTCCGTTATCATTAAAAAATGTATCACAAGAATCAGTCTGTTTCAGGTTGTTCCCATTCTCATTGATGGGTGAGGCAAGCAAAAGGTTAGCGGAGTTGCCGAGGGATCAAATTCTATTATCTCTTGGGTTGAATTGACAGCATCTTTCAATGTGAGATTCTTTCCCCCGTCGAAGATGATGACACTTAGGGATAGTGTCCAAGGTTTCAAACATTTGGTAGGTGAACCTATCCAAGAGATGTGGCTGAGGTTTAAGAAGTTGGTACTTCAATTTGCAACCCACGGGCTGCCAAATCATATATTGCAACAATACTTCTATAGGAGCCTTGACTAGGTGAACAAAGGAGTTGCTGATCAACTTTTTCCCGGAGGTATAATGCAACAACCCTATGAAGTAGCGTCTCAACTCCTTGATGGCATGACCAAGATAAGAAGTGCATGTATACTCGTGAGGACCAAGTGTCCCCTCTCACTTTTAGAATGACAAAAGAGCATATCGAAAATGATCAAGAGAGGGACAAAAACATGGCCAAAATGATGACCCAGTTGGACATGTTGGCAAAAATTGTGATGGGTAGTGGTGCAAAGATTGTTAATGATGTTAGTGTTGGTGGAGTGAATCCCGAAGAAGCTCATTTTGAAAAGCTTTACAATGCGGAAGTGAACTTCCTAGCTAATCAAGGAGGTGGATATCGAGCAAACTATCCAAGGCCGGGTGGAAACCCGTGTTGGAATAGAGATGAGGGATAGAGAGACTATGGTAGATAATGGTGTGATCGTAACGCCACTTGGAGGAAAGAGAGGGTGACAAGGTCAGGTACGTCCCATCCCATGACCGTCAAAAGCCCAAGGAGTCTGAAAATGTTCGTACGGAAGACATGCTCTACATAATCTTTACAAAGTTGAAGGTTCGGACAACGTGTTGAAAGAGATGAAGGAAGATGTTTCTACACTTAATTAGACGCTCGCCTCCCATTCTGTGTCAATAAAGCAGTTGGAGACCCAAATGGGTCAGATTTCTTCTCATTTGAACCCAAGGCCAAAAGGAGGCCTACCAAGTGATACTTCGGCAAGCTCGAAGAATGATCCTTCAATGGGTATTTACGTAGTGCATTGACGTTAACTAAGGCACTTCTTCAGGGACAACCCAAGTGTTTGATGCTTTAGTTTTTGATTTTGAATATATTGTTTTGATTGTGCAGGTTGAAAAGTGAAAAGTGTTGGAAAATAGGTAGTTTGGCAAGACAACGTCCAGTTGCCGACACACCAAACAGGTCGGCGATCCCTAACTTGGACCGCCTTTGAAACCACCAACCTTTAAGGGGAACTTTAAAAAACTCGGCGGGCTACATGCTCACTCAGGGACTCGCTGAACGAGTTGGCAAGCCCGACTTTGTCTGTCGTTTGAACCCCCAAATTATTGGGAGACATGTAAAACTTAGTGAGTTAAACTACCACTCGGCGCATCAAATAGTGGTTCGGCGAGCACGACTTACTCCGCTGAAGGAACCGCGAACATAAAGGTTTTAAAGGACAAACATTTTAAAATTACAAAATCCTTCGTCTTCTCCCATTTTAACCCCCGTACTCTATTTCCCTACTTTAGATCTTTAATATTTTCTTGCTTTATTCCTTCGTATCTTGTGAATTCTTTGCTCGGAATGTGGAACTTTGCCGCCTAGCTTTAAAACTCTTTTTTTTGGCATTAGGGTTGGTTTTCTGAACCCCATACTCTAAATATGTTTTTGAAATGAAATGCAATAGGTAAATTGTTGTTGATTTTTGTTGGGTAGTTGATTATAATCATTGTTTAATTGTTGGATTGCCTTTAATGAATTAAAATGACTGCTTTATTGTGTGTAATTGGTTGATTCCCATGTTCTTACTTGTTAGAATCGAGTCTAAATCATTGTGTTGCGGTGTAAATGTGTTGGGTCTAGTGGGGTGAATTCTTTCTAACCCTGAATGGTGCTAAATGACGTAATTTTCCCAATGATGGAGTGTTTGATGTAATTCTTAAGGGCAAAAGTCATCAAATAGCCCATTTTGGCCAAATTGGGGGAAGTCTGTGTACCCCGTTGGCATGGGTAGTATGGATCTAACCTTAATTGCATAGTGTTTGAGTTTAATTTTGTTTTCATGGGTTGCGGGTTGATTTTAAGAAATGGGGTTGAAAACTGGCACGATGTGCCCTTTGGCGAGCCAAGTCGGGCTCGCCGAATGGTTCGGCGATTCACCAAAGTTCCCCACAAATCACCCCTAATTACAAAAATTGGTTCAGTTTGTGTTGTAACTTTCAATGAAATGCCTCAACTGGCCGAGTTCACTGGCTAACTCGACAAAATCTCTTCTTAATCACCCTTCTGCGCCCCCAAACATTTAAAATACACTGTAACTTTCGGTGAGATGCTTCTAGCTCACCGATTAATGTCAGCGATTCACCGAATGACCCTTAACATCGCAGACCTGTGTTGACTGTTTGAAATTTTTGCTCTGGTACTTTCGACAGGTCCGATCTAGCTCGCTAAAGTGACTCGACAACTCGTCGAACGGTTCGATGAGTCTTTCTGCAACATTTTTCTGCTTTTTTTCTTGATATTTTTCTAAGTGTTTCTTTGTTATTTTGCAGAATTGGCTAGACCCAAAGTGTCAGGAAAAGACATGCTGCCCCACAACTGGGCAATAAGAGTAGTTATAAATGAGGATGCAGTTGCATCAAGAGCAAAGGCTTCCAAACTCCCTACAAAGGGAGGCAACAGCAAAGGAAAGAGCAAGGCGCCCGTGTTTGAGTCATCGGAGGCTAGCTCCGATAGTGAGGGATTCTACGAGATGCACCTCACCTAATTAGACAATGACGAACAGTTCCATAATTTTTCGGCTTCCATATTTGAGCCTGAGGATGACCAACTGTTACAGGCACGAAGAGCAGAGCTTTGCTCCAAGGGAATACATGATCCGACCAGGATCTCGGTGCCTCAAACTCTTCCTTAATCTCAAGTACATATTGTGATCCCGGTTCCACCAGTAAAGGGTCCTCATCCCCGGTCTCATAATAGACTAAAGGCTGAGGGACTGAGGACTATTATCGAGGAGAAGAGATTGTCTACATATGGTGTGGTGGAATGATATCCAGAGATATGGAGCACCCTCAAGTCCCACAAATTTGAGACGTTCAGTAAACCCGGGGGCCTCTACATTCCTAATTGGGCTCGGGAGCTCTACTCGACCTACGAAGACTTGGTTCAACAAGGGAAGAGGTAGGGTAATTTCTTCAAACCAATTTATTATGTGATTGTCCGGGGCAAGAAGGTGAAATGTGATAGTGAGGACATACATGCCAATTTGAGATGTACTTATAACTTCATGCATGACTACCAGAGTATGATCCGTACACAGACTCTGGATGACTTAAAAGGTTCGCTTGCCCCTCTTCTTTCTGACAGCACCCCAAGGTGGATTGAGGCTGGAGTGCCAATTGAGAAGAAGGATCTCAATGTGGCGGCGCGGTATTGGTTTGGTTTTATTAGAAGCACGATCATGCCGTCCCAGAAGGAGTCTATCCATTGCCACCTAAATGCGGCATGTCTTAGATCTATTATTGCTAGGAAAAGCCTCCATCTAGGTTTGATCATTGAGCAGGAGATGGACATGAGGGCCAAGCAGTGCCAGACATCTATTCCCTTTACGGTGTTGAAAATCGAGTTGTGCAGACAGGTTTGTGTTCCTCGAGATGAGAAGACGGACGTGGAGATGACACCCACCTCATCTACTAACATCCAGTGTATTGAGGTCAAGTACCAAAAGGATGAGGCTGAGCGGAGGTGGGCAACCTTTCTGCTGGTCCCCTGCCCCTTAGATTTACTATTTGTACTACAGCTTCCCAGCCTTCGATCACCAAGGCTATATGCTTTACATTATGGGGTAGTTAGCCTAGTCTGCTGATGTGTGTGCTTCCAGTTAGAGGTCGTTGTTCTTGGGATGATCAAGAGAGCCATTACTGTTGCACTAACACCTCTCAAGGCTTCGATTGATGCTCTAACGACAAGAGTAGAGATGTGTTAGAGAGGCTAGGGAGCTACTCATGAGGTGACGACCTTAAAGGCCGATATTGCTCAGTTGAGGAAGGATGTGGACCAGCTGAAGTCTACTAATACGTCCCTGATCTTTGGGACTGTGGAGATACCAAATGGCCCGAGCATCGAAATTCTAGCTAATTTTGATGTGCCTCAAGCTACCACCGGAGATGAGGTTAGAGTAGATGATGTTGCTGCAGTGTCCGAGGCTGAGACTGATGAAGAGCTGTTTGGTGTTCAGGAGGAGAATATTTTTAATGGCCTGACTGACTTACAGGAGGCTATCGTAGATTCAGCTATTCAGGCCTCTGTGAGGGATACTTCTATGGAAGGCACCAATGGAGTCAAGGAAGATGTGACACCGGGCGCTGATGCCCAGACTACCAGTGTGGCTGAGATGTAGACTTTACCCCAGGCATAGCCTTGCAGGATGACTTTTGCCCTCCATCTCTGTTATCTTTTTATACACTATTTTGTTTTAGTTGCATTTGTGGACAATTGCTTATCTTTTTTGGGTGGGGTGAGGTATTTCCATACCTACCTCCCTTGGCTATTCTTTGAATATTGGCTTCGTTTTGTTGATGTTTTTGTGCTTTTTGAGCCGATTGTTTATATATATTTTGGTTGTGATAATGCGGTTGTTCTTAGCTTGTGGCTCATTGTTTTGATTGAAAGCGGGCTTTCAACCAATTTTAAAAATTGTTGCCACTTCTTGTGTGTATGAATGTGGTTGTTCTTGTGAAAATTTAAGTATGGGTTGTGATCAATATTGATGACTTCAATAGTGCAAGTAATTGAACGAAATAAATGTGCAGCTACGATGAGGCAAACTAAGTTACAAGGGTAATATATGAACTTTTAGCATCTCGTTGTAACTAGCCGATTGTCGAATGAGTCTCTTGTAATGAACATTGCACACTAGCTGGAAAGTATGGAATATTGTTTGATATTAGTACCAATGCCTTGTATGGTGAGGTCATCTTGAAAATTGCATATGATGACATCTAGAACTTTCCCCGTTCGTCCAATTGATTGAGTGAAGAGAACAATTGAAATGATCGTAGGCAAGATTTTGAAGAGAGACAAATTTGACAATACACCTCTTTGTGGCTAACCTTGTTAGATATGTGAACCTAGCTTGGTACCTTTTGAGTCTATCCTTTTCTTGGAAGAAATTTGAACTACTTTGAACTCTCTATCAATTTACCCTTAATCTGCATGAAGATCTTGTTTGTTGGAAGAGGCAACTAAGGCCAAAAGTCTAAGTTGGGGATGTGTTGAAAAAAAAGGAAAGCCAAGAACTGTAAATAACTCCACCTTTGATTGACCGTTTTGAAAAATATGGAACCCCCCATATAAAAAAAAGAAAAAAGAAAAAAAGAAGAAGAAAGAAAAGAAAAGACTAAAAAAGAACAAGAATTATGAAATAAAGTGTGTGAACATATGAAAATTGGGGTATCTAGTGATTCATGTCTAGTTGAATAATGAGGTGGAGTTTGAACATGTTTGAATGTGAAGGAGAATGAGAAAGAGTGATTTTCAGGCCATACTTAATGAAGGTAGAAGCCATTACGCCTTAATGACCATACCTTTACACTCAATCCCGTTACAAACCTTTAAAAGATCTTTGTGATCTTTAGTGAGCTGAAATGAATGTTGGTTGGAAAGTAAACCCAATCCTATTGGTAGAGTCATGCATGTGTTCGTCTTTTTGAGTGTGAAAGTTGTATGTGATTTCGACACTTTAAACTGTTGAGAAATTTTGTGTGAATATGGAACCATCTTTGTTATGAGGGCATTTGATTACCTTTGATGAGTTTCTACTTGCATTTGAAGAAAGTATTGTGCACTTGAGCATCCTTGATAATGGTGAGTCACATTTTGAATCTTTGAGTGCACAATTGAGCATTGTATGTGTAGTTTGAACCTTTGTGTGCATTCATGTTGAGTCTTATGCAACACTATTTGAGACATCCTTATTGAACTACTGATCTTGAGTTTTAAAAGGGATTTTGAATAGTCCTCTCCCAGATATTGCAGTTTCCATTCTAAAGTTAAAATTTTCTCTTAGTTTGTAGTTCTTATTGTAGACTTTGAGGATTTCTAAGCTTTATTTTGAGGATTTGCAAGTGGGTTTCTTAATTTCTTCAATTTGGACCATTATAAATACTACCCAGATCATGGCGAATGTATTTGGTAATCGTTTTCCTATTTTATGATGTATGGCTAAAACCCCAATTCTTGGGGTGTGATCATGTGATTATGGGTTGAATTAACTTATGGGTATTGTTAATTACTAATTTTAATGTTATATTGAAGTGGGTTTAATCATTAGTTGTGTTTTAATCTATGAATTGCAATTGCAAATGCAGCTCTAGCTTTGAGTTCTTAGCTTGATTGAGAGAGAGGTTTTTGAACCAAAGCTTTTGATTAATGGTTTGTAGGGATTGTATTGATTTGGGTTCATCCCGAGAGAGTGAATCCTAAACCTAATCCTACCTTTCTTGCTCGATAGAGAGGATTTATTAAGGTTATGCAATGTTCTTATTTGTTAAGCTTGTTGATGCTTGAGAGAAATCACTTGATACATGATAATTCTTCGAGAGAAAACTTTTTGAATCATAGTCAAGCCTATCCATTGATATTTAACTATCTATTAGTAGTTCAATTACCCATATAGCGCAATTTGCCTATAATCAATTACATCCTGAGAATTCCTCTATATTTTGTTGTTTTCTCTTTTTTGATTGCGTTGTAGCTGATTATTGCAAACCAAAACCCCACCCGTCTGACATTCATTATCACCCCTTTAGACTTGTTTACATGTCTTTTTCGATAATTTCTATTCCTATAACTATTTTGACTACCTTTGTACTTCATAACTGAATTTGAACACATACCACTCCCCGTGGATTCAATCCCAACTCTTTGTTAGGTTTATAATGACTAACGATCGTTAGCACCTATACTTGGATGAGGTGTGCTTGAAACGTTAATCAATACTTCTTGAAGTATCCTTAGATCATTATTACCTGTGGGGAATTAGCCTTAACCGACATAGAGACCGTGTGAGCTATAACATGACCCCTCTGTGTCTCCCACACTGAAAAAGGTTGTCCTACTTGCCAAGGTGGAACCATGAACTTTTAGCTTAAGTTGATTTACTAGCTAATCAACCTATGGGGGCACATAGTTAAGGGATAAGGAAATTTCTACTAGAAATCTGGACTCTACTAATGGGGAAGCTTCCATCTCATGAGATTACTTCTAGAAACCCGGCCATCTACTAACGGGAGAGTTTCCATTCCATCATCTATATCCACCCATGATAAGCATGAATCCCACAAAATAGTCATTTTTTACTTGACTTCATTAATCATGTAAGGTGCCCTTGGACAACCAGACCAAGCTAGTTCATTAGGATAGCTCTTACTCTTTGATTCAATTAGGTGAGAAAGCCTTTCAACCTAAGAATCATTTATATGTGATAAAACCTTTAACATCATGCTAGCATTTGTTTATGAGAATATCCTTTCACAACACAATATCATCATTGGTACTTTACTCCCAAAGCACCCTTAAAACATTTCCATAGATTTCATAAGAAAATCCATAAATCCATAATTTACCTCTTGAGTCTCAAAACCCACTTTCAATCATCAATGCTTAGAAAACATGGGTTAGATATCGATTTCATCATAAATACATGTAAAGCTTGTAATACATGCTCAATTTCATAAAACACGTCCTTGAAGATCAAAATCCCACATCATATGATTCATAGCTTGAAAACATGGTGATTGCATGGGTTGATGCAGAAATCATCATATTTCATCAATTCATGCATAAGAGATCATAATTCAATCATTTAAATCAATAATGATGAGAGCCCATGATAATTGAAGAAAACCCAAACTCAATTGGGGAATTAGACGTTTTGAAATAGAGGAATTTGGGAACTCCATGGATAAAAGGATCCCATGGATGAATACTATCATACCTTGAATCCAAAAGCTAGCCTTCAATGGAGAAATTGAGACCTTTACTTGAAACCCTAGGATGAATCTTCTTCTTCTTCAAGTTTCTAGAGAGAAAAATATTTAGAGAGGAGATTTGGTTTTTCTTTTGTGAATTTGTGAGAATGAAGTGAATGGGTTAATTTGGTGGTTGAAAAAGCTTATATACGGGTCTTACTTAAGGATAAAATGATATAGTATAGGAACTAATTAATTAGGAAAATACCCAACTGCCCCTAAAAATTCACTGTCGACTGTGACCACGACTCACCACCGATGAACCGTGGTCAGGACGATAGACTGTCATGCACGGCCGTCGTTGGTGGTCAGAGACTTTTGGCCTGGCCGATGGTTCTTGGACGACGGACCATGGACCCATCTACGGTCAGTAGTTCAAGTCGTGGTCCTGCCCTAAACATTTTTTTAATGGCAAATCCACGGACCCACCTACGGACCATGGTCCAACCCACAAGGCCATGGTTGGCCATCGTGGATGGCACTTTGAAATGCTGAAATCTTCTAGGGTGCCGTCTCTCATATTCGAGGTGTTACATGCTTGATTGATCTTTGGTTTTACTTGAGGAGAAGCAAAAGTTTAAGTTGAGGTGTTGATGATTCGGGTATTTCGACTCATTTAGGAATTATTATTCAAGGATTTAGTAACCTCGATGCCTATTTTAAGCTCATAATTGATTTTTAAATATTGATTACAAAAATGAAGGCTTTATAGTAATGGAAGGACATTATGACGCAAAAAGTAACGAAAAAGCTGAAAAGTGAAAGAAAGCAAGGCTAGAATTCACCAAAGCCACTCGGCGACTCTTCGAGTGGACCTTTAACTCGCCTAAAGTTTGATCATGCCAGCCCATGGAAAAACAAACTTGGCGTGCAAAAAAGCCTTTCGGCGATGATGATTTGGCTTGTTAAAAGATACATAATGATTGGAGGATGAGAGAGCCAAGCAAAAAAGGCGGAAGGGAAGAAATTCGGTGCATCACTGAACTGGTTGGCGAACCCGACTTACTTTACCGAGTTGAATTCGTGTTGAAATTAGGGGAACGTATAAATGCATTTTTGAAAGGAAGAAAAGGGTCCACACACTGTTTACTTCTGGGTTTTTGTGTTTTTATATTCTAGAACATTGTTTTTACAGTTTTGAGAAGAGATTTAGAGATTGTGAAATTTTTAGCTTAACTTTTAGCATTTGGGAATAGCAGATCGTTAACAAATCAAATGGAAAACTTTGTTGGTAATGATTTCTTATTTTTCACTATGCTTGGCTAAAACCCCATTTTCTTGGTGGTGTGATTATCTAGTTGAATGCATTAATCAACTAATGGGTGTTGTTAGTTACTGATTTTATTGTTTTTTTTAAGTGGGTTCAATTAACTGTTCGTGTTTTAATTAAGGAATTGCAGTTGCAAATGCAATTTTAGCTTAGTTCTCTATGCTTTCTTTAGAAAGTGGTATTAGAGTCAAATTATTGATTGATAGTTGTATTGATTGCATTTTTAAGAATTTAGATTGAGAGAGTGGGTTCAATTGCATCCTTAAAAATCCAACTTGAAAGAGTGGAATAATTAGGGAATTGGGTTGTTTGGTTGTGTTTTTCTGGTTGTGGTTCGAAAGAACTCAGTTGAAACGTAATAGTTGATTGAGAAATGACTAATGCACTCAAAACCTAGCTAACATACTGATATTCAAAACCTTTGAGTAACTTGTAATCACCCATTACGAGAAATTAGAATTCAACTTATCACATTCCTAAGGTCTAACTTTACTTGTTTACTTTTCGTTTTAGTGTTCTTAAATTGGTTACCCAACTCCCCCCCCCCCCCCTTATTTGATATTAGTTGTTAAAACTTTCTAATTTACTTTAATGTTGCGAACTTTTACTTCTACAAATGATTAGTACACAATTTTACTTCTTCACCGAATTGTATACTATATCACTCTATGTGGGATAGACCCCAACTATTAGTTGGGTTTATACTTGTTAGCGACCGCCTACACTTATAATTTGATGAAGTGTTGTTGAGCTTTATTAGTAGACCAGCTACTTTCTACTAATATTTTTATGTTATGGGGTGAGGTTCCCCTACTAGATGCACCATCCTCCATGACACTAACGATGCCCATCAGTGAGCCTCTTTCTTGTGTGTGGCCTCAGTTAGCTGCAAGTGTTG
The DNA here is from genome assembly GCF_000226075.1 of Solanum tuberosum. Classification (NCBI taxonomy): domain Eukaryota; kingdom Viridiplantae; phylum Streptophyta; class Magnoliopsida; order Solanales; family Solanaceae; genus Solanum; species Solanum tuberosum. The sequence continues at coordinate 289,123 of NW_006239262.1, read as the reverse complement.
ACGATGTTCTTTTGGATGATTAGAGGGTCGATTACTATTTTGTCAAGGAGACAGATGAGGAGGGCTTGAGTAGTGAGAAAGATGAGCATAGGATTGCACATACACTCACAGAGCTGCGGAGACTAATAATGTGATCGTTCAGGCCACCCTGGAGAGATCCCTTCGGGAGACTTCAACAATTTGAAGTAGTAGAGTCTCTTCAAACACCACCATCCCTCCCAATGATCTGACGGGCACTAATGCCCTTGTTGTTACAATAATTCTACCTCCAGTGATATTATTGTCGGGCACTGATGTCCCGACAGTTTTGCATGATTGCACTAGCTTACTTTTGTTTTTATTAGAGTGTTTCATTTGGTTTAGTGTATCTCTTGTTGCCTCTTTCATTTTATCTCAATCATGCAACTACCCTATGAGTATTGAAAATCGTGAAATGCTTGAATTTTCATTGATAATGATTAGAAGATCGATTGTGTTCAATATTGATGTCTTGAATAGGACTCATGAGAAGTATTATGTATAGTGTTGTTGTTGCGAGAATTAAATTGATGTGGTTGTGCTTTTTAGCGATCTCTTTAAATCTTTTGTTGACTAGTTTTTTTATGATGTGAGTCTTTGAATGAACATCACACATATGCTTTTGATATTTTTCGGATGTGCTTAATGAGTGAATTTTGAAAAGTCATGTGTGGTTAGGTCTTACTTGAAAGCATGTGTGTGGAATCCTTGAATTTACCTTGTTAGTGTAATTGTCTAAACCTAGGTAAATGTAAGGTGTGATCTAGGGAAAAAATTCTAAGAAGGAACACAAATTTTCATAATCCTTTGTGACTGCCTTGTGAGGGTGTGCATTCTTTTCGCACCATTTGAGCCTAAACCATTTGTTGACAAAACCAAGCTAGAACCTTTTGAGCCAAAATTGTCCCTACCTTCTCAACCAAAATCCTTTTGGAAACATTGTTACGTTTGAATAGCTACCTTAGGCCAAAAACCTAAGTAGGGGTGTGGAAAGGAAGGAGGAATGAAAGCCAAGTGATGGCCAAGGAAATATGAATTGTGACCTATCTTTGAAGTTTGTTACAAAAAAAAGGAACCCCTTCTTATAAAAAAGGAGAGAAAGAGTCATTGTGATTAAAACATTTTGAAAAATGGAAATGAAAAAGAGAAGTGATGAAATAAAGGGGATTCTACATAAAATAAGTGAAAATTCAAACTTTGAGTTCCCATGTAACACCTTGCAAATCTAGTAGTCTAAGCTAGGGTCTAAGAGTCAAGTTATGAGCCATGGAATTGAACTTGGTCAACCTTTACATGGATCCATAGAGGTCGTGAAGGGCACCATAAGGCGTGCTGCTGCCCGTAGTGGCTCACAGTAGCTAACAAAGGGAGGGCCACCTCCCACGAGCATCATGACGCCCTGTGAAGGGCACCATGGCTCGTTGTGATACCCGTGAAGGTTGAGGCAGTGAGCTCTCTAAGACCGCCTAAAGTGAGACCCTCCCACGAGCCACTTGACGGCTTGTGAAGGGCTTGATGGGCCATAGAGTGGGTCGTGTAGGGTTAAGAGTTTGAATGGTTGCAAGCCAAGCCACTGGTAAAGGGCAAAAACTTGCACCATGGCTCATGGAGCCAGGGGTGAAGTGGTCTGTTAACTGCAAGTTTGGGGGCTTTTGGGTCTTTTCTTTTATTCTTTAAATTAATAGCATGTCGTTTTACCCAAGCCTAGGACCCCTATATAAGAAATTTTAATCCCAAAACTCACCCATTCAAGTAATTTTTCTAAAAACCCAAAAGAAATCCAAAGTCCATCTTCTCAAAATATTTCTCTATCTAGAACTTGAAGAAGAATAAAGGTGAAGCTAGGGCTCAAGGAAAAGTCTCAATTCTCAATTGCTTGTTGTCATTGTTAGCAAGGTATGATAACTTTATTTATTCATGGAATCCTTGCTTCCATCGAGTCCTTATGTTTCCCCACTTTAAAAGTAGAAATTCCCCAAATTGAGTTAGGGTTTTCTTTTAAGTTGTTGGTCTTTATGAATGTTGATCCAATTGATTGGGTTATGATTCTGTATGCATGACTTGAGTGGATTACATGTTTTTAGGGTGAATTTACTTGTACCCATACTTATTCCATGTTTCTAAGCTTAAATTGATGCAAATGGGTTTTGATCCATGAAAGGAGAATTTATGGATTTAGATGTATTCTTATAGGATAAATAAGGTATTTTATGAATTGCTTTGAGCGTGAAGCATATGTTATGAATTGATTATTATTGATGTAATTCTTGTGGAAGGGATAGTTTCCCACTTGATTTTCTTATGTATGAATGTGAAATGATTTCTCACATTGAATGATTCTAGGTTGAAATGATTGCTCACCTAAAATGAATCTAAGCTAAAGACTAAGAAATGATGAGGATAGGGAAGATTAACCATGACCTCTAAATAAGAAGGACATGACGCGATTACCCATAGTCCTTAGAATTGAATAAGAGGTGATTACCCTTATTCCTTGAAATTGGACAAAAGGCTAGTACCCATGATCCTTTATAGAAAGACAAGAAGCGAATACCCATGGCCCATGATGTTGGACTAGAGGCGAGTACCCATGATCCTAAAGTATGTTGGACTAGAGGTTAGTACCCATGATCCTATAGTAAGAGGGACAAGAGGCGACTACCCATGATCCCAAAGTACGAAGGACTAGAGGTGACTACCCATGTTCCTTTATAGTAAGGAAAGAGGCGTACCCCATGTCTATATAAGATAATCTAGACTATGTTATAATAGTGATGAGCTTGGATTGTTGCTTGAGTTGCCTTTCATGATGAGTAATACTACTGGAGGATTACCCATGTCTTGGCTAAGTGTGAATTGAGGTTACTATAAGGAGTATTCCCTATATGTTGATATGATATATTATGCGCATTGATTATACTTTATGACATATGATGCCCAAGTCTTATGTTTATGTTGATGCTTGTGCAGGTTATCATATTTCATACATCTTTGTACTAACGCAGACTCTTGCCTCCATTTCTTATCCAAATGTAGGGTCTGGCATTCCTGACTCTCATCCCCGTGGCCAGGATCTTTAGTAGAGGCAAGATTGAAGATTTGTGAGTCCTCATAGCATTCAAGGATTTGGCCACTATTTCTTTTATGTTCTTGCATTTTATATTTTGAACATTGTTGTATGGGCTATGTCCCAACAATCTATTGTATTATATGGTTTTGAGACAATTGTATAAGACTTCTGCTTCATTTTATGAAACATTTGTACTATTGAAAATGTTTTAAATTTTATCAATTTTCTATTATATTGACTATGATTGCTAAGCGGCTTGTATGAAGCCTCTTGGGGTCTTGTATGCAATGTTACATCTAGGAGGTATTCTTGGGTCGTGACATCCCAAATGAAAAAGAATGAAAAGAACTTGAGAAGATGTTAAAATGATTGCAACAATACTTTGAAAAGGTGAAGTCATCGAGCCAAATTAACCATACCTTAACCCTCAACCCCATTACAAGCCTAAAAGACCTTTAAGAGCTTGCATGAACTAGGTCTTCTAATGATTGAAAAAAATGGGTAAACCTATGGGACGAAGCTTTATGTATTTCTCTTTTGAGAGAGTAAGAGTTGCATTAATTCCTTATTTCTTTTTTGATTTGCTTTGTGAGAGCATGGAATCTTTCTTGATCTGAAGGTAGTGTAATAAATTTATTGAAACATGGTCCTACGTTCGAGAAGAAGTTAAAAAGTGAGATCCAGCTTGTATTGAGATTAAATAGTCATATATGAAGCTTTTTTTATCATGATTGAGTGTAGCATGTTGTTTAGAGTAGTCTTGTAATGACACTTATGTGTTTTCTCTCATTGAAGATTGTTATAGACACCCTTTTTCAGCTAGTCGTGTTCTTCATTTACTTAAGGACAAACAAAAGTTTAAGTTAGGGTGTTGCTAAATGGTAGATTTGCACTCATTTGAGGCCTATTTACCTCAATAATTAGTGTCCTCAATGCCTAATTTTTTCTTGTTCTAATAATATTTTGATTATTTGTAGCTTTGAAGGCTAATAGACAAGGCAAGGATAAATCTTTAAAAGAATGGCCAAAAATGTGGAAAAAATTGCTAAATTTACATAGAGGATCGCCAAGCAAGAAAGATTGATCACCTAGAGAGCATTACCTCTCCCAAAGTGATAATGCACAACACTTATGTTTATCAAAGGAGGTCGGTGAACTCAAAAGGAAAGGGTGATCCGTAGAATGAGAAAGGAGACCATGTTGACCATCACCTAAAGCAATAGTGCAAGTAGAAAAATAGAAGGCTCAAAAGATAAACTAAGGTGGTACTTGGGGATATGCCAAACTTGGAAGGCAGACTCGAACGAGCCCGCCGACTGAGGTTCAAACACCTGAATCCTAGATTAAAAGAAGGTGAACTGAAGATTGATCGGTGATTTGTTGAATGAACTGGGCGAGCCCGACAAATGTTGCCCAAAGGGTAGCGTGCTCAGTTTTGGGACAAATTTTTGGAAAACATAAATATCCCAAAGGATAGAGAAAAGGAATCGGGTTTTAGTTTTTAGACTGAGAGTTGTTAAGAAGTTTGTGGAAAGAAATACTTTACTTTGTGAAAAGTGCTTTCTAGTTATTGGTGTTTTTCAACATTGATTTTGGAAGTAACAAATTAAAGTTGAACTCAAAGTAGTTTTAGTTTTTATTGCCTAATTTCATGTTACCCATGCCTACTTTCATGGAAGGTATAATATCCTTACTTTTTGTGATGGGTGACTAAACCCCTAGATCTAGGGCTATACATATGGGGTTAGGTGTTGGTTTTTTGTAGTGGGTATTGTGTTATGGTTTATTTTGATACATGAATTTGGCCTAATTATCATGGGGTTAACTTATGGGTTAAGGTTGCAAACTTAATTCCTACTTCCGATCTATGTTTGATGCTTGAAAGAGATTGATTAGAGTAGGTAATTAGTCCAATATTAGATATTTCGGTTTGATGTTTGTAAATTTCTTGAAAATAGAGGTTATGGATCTGATCTATTTTCCTTATTTTTGCATCAAAAGAGAGAATAAAGTAAGGTACTTGGTTGTTTAGATTGGAATATAGATTTGACCAAAAGGAGATTCTATGCAAGGATTCTATGAGATCGAAAGATGATTAACGTCATTGAAGATGACCTAGCCTATTCATGAATTTTTATTACTATGGAGCAGCACAATTACCACTATGTGATATTGATTACCAATCCTTGCACCCCTAGATTGCTTGTTACTTCTCAAATATCCCAAAATTTTAGTTTAATTGTGAAAATTGATAACGAAATCCTTTTATTAAATGGGTGTTGTCATCCACCCACTTGTTTTTACTTCTACAAATGAATGATTTTACAATTCGAATTTCTTGATAAAATTATCTGTGATATACCATTCCATGTGGGATTCGACCTTGACTCTTCGTTGGGTATTTTTATTTTCTACAACCGTCTTCCCTTTTTATTGGTTTTAAAGAGAAAATTTGAGCGTTATTAGAAACTCAAACATTAGTTATTTTCAATAATGTGGATGTCGCTTGTGCAGGACTTGAGCGAAGATCGGCGATTGAGAAAATGATTCGGCAATCCTCAAAATTGTTGTGCAAAGCTCCAGCGAGTTCGCCCAATGTGCTGCACAACCTTAGATGCACACTGTCCATTTCGTCGGACTGTATCCCCAACTTGGTGATACACCGATATTATTAGGTGGACGTGATATAGTACGCCTAATAAGGATAAAAAATTAGGGGATACACTGGGAATTTCGGCGAAGAACATTGACATTCGGTAACTCGCCGATTGACTTAAGGAGATCATGTTGAGGCCTACAAAATTGGAAATTGAATTCTCATAAGCTACAAGCATAGTCGGCATAGGGGTTACGTTTATTTAGATGTACTGCATGGACGATGGGCCGCTAGTTTAGAATGGTGACTTTGAGAAGTGTTTAGAATTGTTATTCGAGGATGAATGATCCCAAGGTGGAAATATTATTACACCCTGAAAACTAGTAAGTTGAACTAGAGAGTTCTAGATCTTTTAATAAGAGTTTTAGAATGTGAAATGAGGATTAAAAATCACAAAAATGTTTCTCGTACTTAGAATGGGGGTTTTAAGGGCTAAACGTCAAGGTACGATCCCCCAAGGACCACCCAAGGGGTCCTTGAGGAGGACCTCAAAAACAGCCCCAAAAGTTGTCAATTGGTAGCACCTACACTTGCCACCTACTGGCCATAGGTGGATCCACTCCCCGTGGATTGGGGTCATGGGTGCTGGCCTGCAATTTTAAGCCTCTGACCAGCACCTACGGAGGTGCAGCATGCTCTGTGAACTGACCAACGGTCCGTGGGTAGTGGTTTCGTGAGTGAGAGCAGTTTTAGAAGTTTAGTTCTTAAGTTAGGGGTTTGTGAATTAATTAGTAATTAATTAGGGGTTATGGGAGGTCGGTCCGTTAGTTATCAAACCACCTATATAAGCCTAATAACCCCTAAAAAAAATCAATTAACTAATTCTTCAAAGAACCAAATTCTCTCCAAATAATTCTCTCTCTAGAAGTGAGGAAGAAGAAGAAGAAGAAGAGAAGGAAGAGGGGCAGATTTTCCTCCATTGATGCAAGCTTGATTAAGGCCTTGAATTAAGGTATGTTAGCTTATTCATATATGGTTTCTTACACCCATAGAGCCCCTTAGGTTTTCCCCCAATTGTGAAGTCAAAAACACATTTCTACCTAGGGTTCTTCTTACATTGTGGGTAGGGTTTAGGTATGAATCCAATCTAGTGGATAGTACCTAATTATGATCATATTAGCATTGAAATATGATATTATGATGAATTCATGTGATTTATATGGTTAACCCTAGTCTATTTGGTGAATTGGCTAATTTTTGAATTTATGCCATCAAAGGTGAAATTGAAGAAATTGAATTTGATCTTCCTAAATCAATGTCATGTGTAGTAATTGTTAAAAGTTAGGATCATATAGATATGAATTGAATTATACTATAGTTCAAATGATGGATCTTGACTAGTAAAGCTAAACTTGAACCTTTATGATGAATTTTATCTAGAATGACCTAGTAATTAAGAATGTGATTGAAACACCTTGAAATCTTGGTATGGATGAAGGTAGTAAAACGTAAAGCTTCAGTGTAGGGCTTGTAGTTCTGAATGTTGATCAGTAAGGCTTTAGAGTGAAGCTAATATGATTAACTATAGATTCTAAGGCCTTGAGAGTAAACTGTACATATGAATACAAGGCCAATGAATAGAAGTGTGATGAAAGACCCTTATGTACCGAATTAACCTGATGAATAATAGATTACTTGAATCATGATGATATCCTTGTCTAATGTAGAAGTCTAGACATGATATTAGGCATGAGTATGAACTTGACATGAAAGGGGTTCTCACTTAGTAATGGCTCTAAGGTTTTGAGGGCAAATCCAATATGATGAATTATATATGTTAAGGCTCCAAGAGTAAAGCTTATGAGATAATTGTAGACTATTAGATAGAATGGTTATGATAAGACCTTACAACCTAATTTACCTCATGAAGGTTTGGTTACATAAAGTGATAGAATCACATGGGATAGGAGGGCATCCATGTCTAGTGCTTGAACCCAAGGTGGGATGAATGAAAGTAACAATTGAACCTCAAGGACGTAAAGTATGATATTAGGCTCGCAGTAACTGAACTACTTGAATTATGCTTATATCCATGTGTAATGTAGTCATTCTAGATGTGTTGACTTAACATGAGCTTTGACCCTAAAAAGGGGAAAGATATGATAGTATGCATGATTTATGAAGTTTAGTACATTCTTTAGAAACACTTTGATAGTGAAGTGAATATACTCATGACCTAGTTGTAGTGTTGTTGAAAGGTTAATTCCATATACACACTCATGCATGAATGTGATATAATGTGAAAGGTTTGTCACATGTAGTGATTCTATTGTTAATTCCAGTAGGGTTGAGACCTACGACGACTATCTCATTCACTTCTAACAACTGTAGGGCAATTCCTTATCTTGTGGCCCAATTTACCACAACCAAAACAAATATTAGAACCCTCTAGTCATTCACCCACATGTCTTTTATCACACTTACTACACCCTGGAAATAGAACTCCACTATCATCTTCATGAGGCTTAGGGTTGGACACTCTTTCTTGGTTGAACTTAGGAGTATTTAAGGAACTTTGCTCATGGAATTCTTGTTTATACCTAGGGCGATTATGTCCATCGGACCTTGCATGAGAGGGATTATCATCCTCCATTCTAGATCTCTTTTTCTCCCTAGACTTTTCCTTGAGTTTCGATTCCTCAATTTGTTGGGCGTACACCATAAGACGTGAGATGTCCATATCATGAAAGAGCACTGTCGTACAACATTCTTTCTCTACCATGTCGGACATGCCCATAAAAAAGCTACTTATATTAGCCTCGAATCCACCACCATAGTTGGAGCATACTTGAACAATTGAGTGAACTTTAGGGCATACTCCTTCACACTCATACTTCCTTGATGAAGGTTAGTTAACTCTTGCACCTTTACTTCCCTCAAATCAAAGGGAAAGAACCTATAAAGGAATGCCGATTTAAATAATTCCCACTCTACGGGACCCGCTCCTACCGACCTTGTCTCTTTCCATTGATCGTACCACACTTGCGCAAAATCTTTCAATTGGTAAATGGGTAATTCCTCTTTCTCTAGTGGATAAACTCCCATAATAGCAAGTACCTTATAGACCTCATCGATAAACCCTTGAGGGTCTTCTTCCACTTTGGATCCATAAAATATAGAAGGGTTCATCCTCATAAAATCCCTAACCCTTGACGCCATCGTACCCACATTTGGATTCATGGGCTACCTCCTATCTATTTGCTTGGGCCATCATGGCTTGATCCAACACTTGAAAAGTCATCCTATGCTCCAGATTAGTCACATTCTCACCTATAGGGTCAATTAGAGCTTGAGGAGGAGCTTGGAGAGGAACTTCTTGCTCCAAACTGTCTTCCTCAGCATTAGCCTTCTAGTATTCATATCCTGTAGACCATCGGGTAAGTATTAGGAGAAATAACTTATAGAGTTGAACTCTATGGCACGACATAGTGTATGAAGAAGTGAAGTTTCCTAATCATCTCATAGCCTCTCATTAATAAATGTGGCGCACTTTACACTTAAGAACAAGACTTTACTAGACATGGTTTTGAGACATCCTAGAGTCATTCTAAACCTTTATCTTTGATTAACATATTTGTGACGACCCAGGGGTACCCCCTAGATGTAACAAGGCGTACAAAACCCCGAGAGGCCTCATACAAGCCCCTTAGCATATCATAACATAAGAAAATTGAAATGAGTGGAAATTTAAAACATTTTCATAAGATCAAAGTTTCAAAAAATGAAGCGGAAGTCTTTTACACTTGTCTCAAACCATAAAAACATGAATAGTCTTTGGGACACAGCCCATAAAATAGTTTTAAAAATAAAATGAAAGACAAAAGGATGTGGTGGTCAAATCCTCGAATGCTATGAGGACTCATCAAATCTTCACTCCTTGCTCTACTATGAACCTTGCAATGAGGATGGAAGTCAATGTCGCCGGACCCTACATTTGATAAGAATGTAGACAAAAGTATGGGTTAGTACAAAGATGTACTAAATATGATGGCTGGCATAAATCAACATAGGCAAAACATATGCATTAGTCAACATAAAACATAATCCATGAACATAAGATATAACAACATTAGTCATAGGCATAATCAATGTACTTAAGCCATCATAAAATGAAAGTAACACTTCATAAGTAACCTTAAAGCATACATAACCAAGACATGGATCATACTTCATGAGTCTTACTCATAATAGTAGGCACCCATAGGTCATCATGTAAGCTCATGAAGTATCTTTCATAGACAAGGGAAATCACTAGTCATACATGTATTGGAAGGCCATTCAAGCTACAATCCAACTAGTCATTCTTATATTTCATAATTCACATTATTGTTGCTTTACTTTCAAGACATGGGGATTCAACTCTATATGCCTATTATAAAGTTTAATGGGTATTCACCTCTTGCCTTAGTTGTGTAGTCATAGGTATTTGCCTCCATGACCATTTTAGGGAATCATAGATATTTCCCTCGATGCCCCACAATTAATGATATAGGTATTCACCTCCACATAATTATATAAGAATCATTGGTATGCACCTCCATGTCCAACATGATATGATATAGGTATTCGCCTCCATGTCCAGCATGATATGATATAGGTATTCACCTCCACATCATTTTGTAAGGATCATAGGTATTCGCCTCCATGTGCAACATGGTATAAATGCTAATGGGTATTCACCTCTTGCCTTACTTTAGGAGTTATATATTAAGGGTAGTCAACTTACACTTCTCATCACATGACATAGGTAATCACCTCATGTTTATCATCTGTTGTTTATTTACTTAGCAATATGGGAACTCACCTCCCATCCCTCTCATACGAAGGTCTTGGGGAATTACATCAAGCCTCATGTCATCTTATAGTCCTTTGACTTAGATTCATTTTAGGTGAACAAGCCTTTCAACCTAGCATCATTCTATGTGAGAAGAAAACCTTTCACATCATGTTCATTATGTGTTCATAAGAATAGCCTTTCAATCAACACAACAACAATATCATAATCATTGACACTTCACTCCCCAAAGTGTTCGTAAAGAATTTAAATTGATTCTATAAGAACATGCATAATCTCATTCATTGATAATAGAGGTCAATATGGGTAACTCATTCTACAATAATCCTATCTACAAATCAACATTCATCATATAGGCTTTACTCTCAAAGCCCTACTCATCATATGTCATAACATTAGCTTTACTCTCAAAGCCCTACTTAATTATCATTCATGATACATGCCCTAGTCTCAAGACAATTCTAATCATCATATCCTACAAGTCATAACTAATCATATATACTTGATCTCATTCAATTCAGGCTCATATGCTTTACTCTCAAGCAATTCACATCTATATGCTTCAATCTCAAGCACTCTAATCATATTTAATCATAATACCCCCAATATCTATCACTACTAATGATGGTTCATCATGCATACATTAATATCAATCAAATGATTTATATATGCTAAACTTTTAAGAGATCTACAATGTATTTCATCAATTCTAAAAGATTACATCTAAATCCTCAATTTTCCCTTCTCATGGCGTAAAACCCAACTAGATCAATTTATTCTTTCTAGACCTGGGTTAGGCATGGGTACATGTAAATTCATCATAAATTCATGTAAATATATAAAGTCCACCATAAACAATCATAATCAACTCAATTGGATCCATACCCATAACATTAGCATAAACCTAACTAGATTTGAGGAATGCTTCTTCTAAATTGGGAGAAAACATGGGGCTCCATGGATGAAAGGATTGCATGGATGAATAAACCATAATACCTTGATTGTAAATTCCAATATTTCTTGAGGAATGGAGACTTGATCTTGACCCTACCTTTAACTCTTTCTTCTTCTTCAAGTTCTAGAGAAAGAAATATTTGAGAGGATGAACTTTGGGATTCTTTTGGGGTTTTGAAAACAATGGCTTGAATGGTGAGTTTAAAGGGTTAAAACAGCTTATATATGTGTACTAAGTTTACGCAAAATGACTTCACTTAATTCTAATTTAATTTGGAATTTCCCAGAAATCCATTAATTGGGCAGCCTAGTGTCAGGCTTCACGGCAGGCTCCACAAGCCGTGGTCCTTGGTCCAGTAGCTAGGCCATAAGCTCTTTGCCTCTAAAATTTAAAGGCATCTTCACGGGACTTCCCACGAATTGTGGTCATCACCACTGGCCATGAAGTGGCTCTTGAAGTTGAGCCATCTTGGGAAGCCTCAAGGGTATCTACTACCTTATCCACCACGTGCCACACTACGAGTCGTGGTCCTCACCACTGGCTGTGGTGGTGGTCGTGAAGTCGAAGCAGTTCTTGGGGAAGCTTGGGCAGCCATGGCCCCTTCCCCTTGGCCCTTGCCTCTTGCCTTGGCTTGTTGCCCTCATGCTTAGCCCTACACTACAAGAAAAACCTTTATTCAAGACAAATATTTAGGGACGAGTTAATAATCCTGTCTCTAAAATTATATGTATTGGGACGATATTTTATTTTGGTCCTTAATTATGTATGTTTTTATGAAGGTACTAAATCTAGTGTCTAAAGAAATTAATAACTGGTCCCAAATTATAATTTAAGGGTCAATTTTTTTTTTAAAAAAAGTCCTATTTTCACCATAACTTAGAGCCAAAACAAAAGTGTAATTAAAAGTGGAAAAAAAAGAGAGTCAAATAATGCTTTGTTTCTCAAAACATTGTTGCGAATCAGAAAACCCTAGCAACATCTTATTTTCATCTGTGTTTTCTCAAAACCGAGAAAGCACAGGTCTGCCTAGCAGGGATCTCAACTCAATCTCTATTTTCTATCTTACTCGAATCTAAGGTATGCGCACCTTCGCGATTTGGTTTTTTCCGTTTCTAAATTTGATTTGTTGTTTGATTTGTGCGATTATATCTCTTCTTGTTTGATTTACACTTTTTCTTATAGACTAGAAGGTTATTTTTTAAAGTATATTAAATATTTTGGTGTGCTAAGATCCAAAATATGAAGGGGATCAATCCTAAGAGAATAGAGTGTTTCTAACCATTCTTGAACAGTGGAACTCGCAGCTAAATGAACTAAAATAGTGTTTGAGAGACGATAGAGAGAGTTGTATTCAACTTGAGAAATCCATTATGAATTACAAGGGAAGTATTTTTCTGATTTTTAAACTAGTAGTGAAAGAAAGTAGTTGCAGTTGTTCAACTTATCCATGTGTGTAGTCAAGTGCCACTAGTTACTAATAGATTTCTATCTAACTTAAGAAAATTAGGAATTGCAATTGCACTATCATAAAGTTATCTAATATAAATGGATCATATAGTGTACTTGTGTATGTCTAAAGAATCAATTATATTTACAATCTAATTAACTAGAACTGATGCAAATTACCTCCTATGGTGTTGCATATAAAAGATAGAAACAATGATAGTTCCATTGGGTTTGAAACTTGGAAAACTCGAGATCTTTTCAAGAAGATAAGTTCTAACAGTAGCAACATATATTCTTCAATTCTTGTCAAACTGAATCTATGTTTTCTATCTACTATAATCTTAGGTACGCCTCCTCTTTAGCGAGTTGATTTTTATTTTCTTCTCTGATTTGGTGTGTTGTTTGTTTTCTTTGAGTTACTCTTCTTGTTCGAGTTACTCGTCTTGTTCAGGTTACTCTTATTCTCTAAGATAAGTTGCTTGTGTATTTTAAAATAGATTTAAGTTTTTAGTGTGATA
>NW_006239262.1:264988-275576 GCF_000226075.1 Solanum tuberosum | reverse complement strand
CATGAAGGGGATCAATTGTAGAAGAAATTAGTATTCCTAAATAGTAAGAGAACAGTAAACTCTTCTTGAACAGAGGCACTCGCAACTCAATGAGCCTAAAATAATGTTCTGATAGAAGATAGAGCGAGTTGTATTAAACTTGAGAAATCCATCTTGAATAACAAATGAACTATTGTTCAACTTTTAAGTCTAACAGAGAAGGCGGGATAAGTGGTTGAAGTTGTCAAATTTGATCCACGTGCGTAGTAACGTGCCACTAATTCCTACTAGATTTATATCTAACTAGAATAAATTAGCAATTTCAATCACACCATTGACTAGTTATCTAATATAAATAGATCATATCAATGTATTAGGTATGTCTAAAGAATCAATTATATTTTACAATCTAATTAACTCGAACTGATGCAAATTACCTCCTACGGTGTTGCACAAAAAAGGTAGAAACAATGATAGTTCTATTTTTGTTCGAAACTCGAGATCTTTCAAGAAGATAAGTTCTAATAGTAGCACCATATATTCTTCCATTCTTGTCAAAACGAATCAATGTTTTTTGTCTACTATAATCTTAGATATGCCTTCTTTTTCGCGAGTTGATTTTTATTTTATTCTCTAATAGGTAAGTTGTTTGTTTTTTTTAGTTACTATTCTTGTTCGAGTTATTCTTCTAGTTCAATTTACTCTTCTTCTCTTAGATAAGCTGCTCATGTATTTTAAAATATATTTAAATTTATAGTGCGATAAGATCCCAAAAATGAAGGGGATCAATCGTAGAACATAGTGTTCCTAAATAGTTAGTGAACAGTGAACTTTTCTTGAATAGAGGCACTGGAAGCTCAATGAGCTAAAATAATGTTCTAATAGAAGATAGAGCGAGTTGTATTAAACTTGAAAAATCCATCTTGAATAACTAGTGAACTATTTTTCAACTTTTAAGGCTAACAGAGAAGGCGGGAAAAATGGTTGAAGTTGTTAAAACTGATCCACGTAAGTAGTAACGTGCCACTAATTCCTAACATATTTATATCTAACTAGAACAAATTAGGAATTTCAGTCACACCATTGAATAGTTATCTAATATAAAAGATCATATCACTGTATTGTGTGTATCTAAAATTGTAGTGAAGATTTTCACCCCTCATGTTTTTCAATATGTTTTATAACATGGCATCTTAATCTAAAGAGTCGGTCATAGTTTTACAATCAAATTAACTCGAACTAATGAAAGATGCAAAAAGCAATTGAACTAATACAAATTACCTCCCATAGAACTGCACATAAAAAGTGAAAATAGTGATTGTTCCATTTGGGTTTTTAACTTGGGAAACTCAAGATTTTTCAATAAGATACATTCTAATATATAATTGCACCATATATTCCTCCATTCTTGTCTAACTGAATCTCCACAAATTAATGAAAACAACTTTAAATAACATATTTTAAGTAGCTTTTAGAAGGAAAATGAACAACTATGTCAACTTATTTTCAAGATGGATTTATATATTAAATTAGTCATATTTGATCAGGCAGAGCTCTCATATTTGCTTCTTTATTGTTGTGGCTGCAGAAGGATTGTTTGCTGAGTCTTCAGGCCATCAGGTTTTGTTGGATCCTCAAACCTTCTGAGTATTCTTGTATAATACACTTATTCCATCTAAGATGTTATTTTGTATTCCCTTATATATCAACTTGAGAATTATACAATCATTAAGTGTGATCAATAATCTTTTGTGTCATTTGGCTAAAGGATATATTGCCTAACTATCACTATATGTTAAATCTTTAGTTTTCATACTTATGACCTTGATTTGTGAAGAAAATGTCTATATGTTTCATTTGAAATAAGATGATTGTTGTAGCATGTAGGAGTAATTTTTATGTCGAAATGTGAACTTTTCTATTTACTGGCGCTAAATCTTGACAATACTATGACTAACACTTGAGGCAGAAGATGTACTTGTGACACTTCTCTCTGAATAACGTGAATGGAATAATCTTGTTGTTTTTCAAATGTTATTCTGTCGTTTAGAATTGTACGTTAGTATTCATTCTGGGAGACTTATCAAAACAAGAACTTGAATACTAAGGGGTTGTTGGGTATGAGGGTTAAGGGATTACATGCATTTGGTTAGGGGTATTAGTTAGTCTCGAACTTATTTATCCCACCATTTATAGTGCTATGATGGGATAAGTTATCACATTATATTGTGGGATAACAGATTCCATGGGATAACTTTGTCTATCCCATTTCCTACAAAACAACCCCTAAGAGATTTTGGATAAAGAAACATATATAAGCCAAAAGTGATGGATGCTCAAGAATTTACTTTTTTTAAAAAGATTCTGGAAGTACAAATCATCATGGTAATCTATTCTCCTTGTAGTAGTTCGTCAAAGTAATCTCATTTTCTTTTAATAAAAAACAATATTCAGCTTTGTTTTTACACTATAGTTGTAAGTTGACTCTTTTAACCTGTAGTAACTTTTTTTTCCTTCCTCTCGTCAATTTATTATCTTCTATCGATTTGTTGATGAGTTGTTGTCTGAGCACCTTCTGGCTTTCTCCAGGTGTTGTAAGGAAGGGACGAGAACAAGAACTTATAGACTTTATCATGTCTTCTGGTCAAGGAACGAGAGTGATACAAAAGAACTCCATGGTTCTTAAGCTACAATATATGAAAGTTTAGACTCCATTTCCTCCATTTACCAATCAAATTAAGAAATACATCCAAGAAGTTAGAACAAGTAAGTTTTTTCAAAACTATTGAGATTTTAATTGTATAGATAGCAAATACTATTCAGCTTTTGTCTTTCACATTCAATTTTGTAGCTTTGTGCCAAATAGAATGGATGGTTTTGGGGGGTCATGTATCAATTTCGTTTCCTTTCAATGAACAATATATGCTAGAAGCAATAGAAATACAGAATACTGAGCTAAGTTAAAAATGTTTCATCATATTAGTTTAAAAATTCGCTATAATGTGATATCTCATTATTGATGATCGTAATATTCCCCTGATAGTCAACGATTGTTTGACCAATCATGGTTCTTTCCAGAAGGAATGATTAAACCAAGAACTGACTCAATTCCTTGTTATACGTAATGGTTCTCTTTAACATTGATGTTGTAGGATATAAAAGTCATTGTGAATACAATCGATAGTTCTCTAGGATTTAATGCAATCATTGTGAATGCAATTTGTAGACCTTTTAATCTTCTGATACACTATCGATTGCAATCTATTTTTGTCTCCCAACCTTCAACATCAAGACATATAAACATGAAAATTATAGACGATTTAGACTTGTGATACACTACTAAATGTACAGTTGAAGTTCTGATAGGAAACTCTACAACTATGAGGAAACCATAACAAATTTCAATCATGAACAAATTTGGATCAGATTTGAAATTTTAAACTTGAAGTTCTAATAGGACGTTTTAGACTTGAAGTTCTGATAGAAAACACTCGAAGTTTTTTTCAGTACTTTTATAATCTAAGAGCATCCAGTGAGCTGAATATCTTCTAGGAAGATTATCCAACATCAGACTCTATCATGTTGCTACTAGTTCCTTTCAGAATTGCCTCTATTGTCTTCTCTTGATACAACGCATACTCTCCTCTACATTTTTGGGTGAAATTTGAATTACAGATGATCTACCCATTTCTCCTTGGACCTCAACTATCCATATGCACTCTATATAAAGAGATGTTGCTGAGTCTCTATGGTATCCATAACACAGATTCTTGATGGGGAATTTCTCCATTTGTACTATCTCTTGTCCTCGAATTTTTGTGTTTTGATATAGATTTGAATTCTTGCTTAATTCATATCAAAGCTTTCCTAATTAATTTTCTTATATTCATGCAGCTTGTTTATATTTCTAGATAACCCTCGCTGAATTTTAGTGTTTTTTTGGGATGAACAGTTTAACTAATTTTAGTGTACAATTTGCATATTAATCCTAATATATACCAATAGTAACTTATGGTCTTCTCAAAAAATTTGTACTTGCAGATTTTGAAGATTGAAGTTACAAGTCAAGATGCAAGTTTAGAAGATGGAAAAGATCATTATTATTTTGCTATGGAAGTGATACAAAACATGATATCATAGTCTAGCTTGAGATGTTGAGTAACTAAGCTTTTTTGTTCAGAAAATATTGAAACTAACATCATGGGCCAATTTTTATATTTATATCAGCCTTTTGTTTGGAGATTTTCTGTAGTAATCTTATGTTTGTTGGTAAAATTTTTAATTTTTTTTATACGAAGCTTAAGATACATTGGTGATCAATTAGAGACCAAAAATATTGCTCGTCCCTAAATGTTCATCTAGGAGGAGAAAACTTTTCATCTCTAAAGATTAATCTAGGATGAGATAGCTACTAGTCGCAAAAAAGTGACATCTGAGATAGTTTCTCGTCGCTAAAGGGAATTAACAACCATAAACTAACTATTTTTTAAAGAAGAAAATCAACTATTTGGGATGAGATACGTGGTCTCTAAAAGGAATTTTGCAACCGTCTTTGTTTCCTTCTCTAATAACATTTACGGACCAACTAAAGGAGCTCGTCGTAGTTGACCTTTATTGAAGAGGTCAATTAGGTCGGGTGGTGACAAGCCTTTTCCCTTCGTAATAGACTGTTTGGGACCAGATTTCGACTTTGTGGGACCATATTTCCCTTCCTTAGAGAGTGTTTTTTATTGTAGTGCTAGTTGGCCTACTAGAGTACGGGATGTTATACTTGGCTAGTGAGAACACCTCTTTTCGGTGCAGGGTAAACACCGGATTCCATGTAAATAGCTCGTATGGTCTTAAATGTAGTTTAAAGGTAAATCTCCCACTCTAATGAATCAAGGTTACTTCAAGAAGTACCTCACAAATGTTTTAAACATGTTAGCTTGCATTGACCATGTTTTTATGACTTATATTTTCTAACTCTTTTATTTCTTGTTTTAGCTTGGTCATTGAATAAAATGAAAAGGTCCTTTTAGCATGATTTTATATATGTTTTTTATGCATTTCTATCATACTTGGTACATTTTTTTAGCGACACATATTCTTGCCTACATTCTCCCAAATGTAGGGTTTGACGTTCCAAATTTGTATCTCCATGGCTAGGGATCACTTAGTAGATATTGCATATTGGTGAGTCCTCATGTTTCGAGGACCAATCCTTTATTTGATTATGTCTTTACATTTCAGTTTTGTATGTGATGTGTGGGTTACATTCCGATCACTCCTTATGTACTAGATGGATTTTTGAGACTATGTAGACTTCCTCATCATTTTACGAATCTCTTTATGCTATGAATTGTTCATTAAAATCCTTTTATTTTCTACTATCTTGTTTATGCATACTAAGTGGCTTGTGTAGGGCATCTCAGGGTCCTATACGCCATGTTACTCCAAAATTATACATTGGGTTGTGAACCTATTATTTAGAGAACAAGGTTTAGAAAGGTCCTAGGATGTCTCATAAGCCACGTCGAGTCGAGTCATGTTCATGAGTATGAAGCACATCACATTTATGAATGAGAGGATACAAGATGTTTAGCAAACTCTACTTCTTTCATTACTCTAAATCGTGCGATAGAGTATAACTCTATGTTTCCTTTCTCCTAATCGGTATTCAGTGCTTTTGAGGAAATGGCACCTCAAAGAGCTTATGTTAGGAGGAATGTGAATGAGAATGTGGAACGAGAAGCTCCTCAAGGTCCTAAATAATTTGCTCAAGATTTGATCGATCCTTAGGTTGAGCAAGTGACTAATGCAGAGTTTAGGGCTACTTTTCAAGTGTTGGTTCAAGCAATGATGGCTATAGCCAGTAGGGAGGTTGTGGTTCTTATGAACACGAATGTGGATATGGCAGCATCTATAGTGAGGGACTTTACTAGAATGAATCCTCTGGAGTTTCATGGTTCCAGGGTTGAGAAAGATCCTCAAGAGTTTATTAATGAAGTGTATCAAGTGTTGATGATCATGGGCGTTACTCTGGCGGAAAAGGTGGAATTGGTTGCTTACCAACTTAAGGGTGTTGCTCAAGTTTGGTTCAACGAATGGAAGGAAGAGAGGGTAGTTGTAACGACCCTAAAAAATGAACTAGTGAAACTAGAGCCTAACATGGGTGTGTTTGTGGTTGTCTTGAGGTTTGATGTTGTTGTATGTTGTCCCGAGCTTTCATTGAGGGGTTTAGGGTTCAAAGTCAAGGTACGACTCCCCAAGGACCACCCTAGGGGTCCTTGAGAAGGACCCTTAGTCTAACCCCCAAAGAATCACCAAAGTTGGCCAAATTTCATGACCTACTGATAGGGTTCACTACCCGTAGGTCCAGCCACACCTCGTGGATGGCCTCCGTAGGTCAACACCACCAAAACCTTGCTATAGCCACCAATGACGGAAGACCAGTACGATCTGTCAACCCATCCACGGTCCATGGATGGGGATCCATCAATTGGACTTGGTTTGCTATCAAGGGACACATCCAACTTAGGGGTGAATTGGTAAATTCACCCCAAGTTTTTCAATGTTTTCAAATTTCATGAAAAACAAAGGGTTTTACTCAATCTCATGGGTTTTTGCATCAAACATTTTCAAACGATAAATTATAATTATGTTGATGTTGATGTTTAATTGATGATTTTACTCTATGAACCCATGATTTCTCTCAATTACTAAATGGTGACATATGAAGTGGGTTTGTTGATTATGAATGAATGATGGTGGATTTATGCTTAAATTGATTTGGATTATTGAATTGTATCATCATCATCTATGCCTAATTATGGTGAATTATTGGTGAATTGAGGATTTGTGATCATAGCCTTGAAAGGGCAAGTTTGACCTAATTACTTGTTGAGGTAGAATTGTCTTAGAGATGTTGATCTACTTGAAAGGTGGAGGTGTTTTATTACATTGTATATTGTGATCATGGACTTGTTGGCATAGTTTGATGAATTGAAGTGTTATCATGATATTGTATAATGTGAAGGATTTACATGTGATTTCATTGATCGAATGATGATCTTGTATATAATATAATTGTGTTGTTGATTGATAGTATATTCTCTCTTAACACTTATGAATGAAGATGATAGAATGTGAAGTGTTCTATAATAATGAATGTGATATATTGAATTGGTAGGCTTGTGCATCCTTTCTTGTATTGATGAATGTGATCATGAATGAACTATCTTGACTTGGTAGGCTTAGGTGCCCTCTTCTTGACAAATTAAAGTATGTTGAATGTAATCTCTTGACTTGGTAGGCTTAGGAATCCTCCTCTTCAATAATCAATGTATCTTGACTTAAGTATCTAAATGAACATAATTGGTAGACCTAATGTTGGTAGCCTCTTTGTGAATGAATGAATGAATGGTTAGAATTGGTAGACCTAATATTGGTAGCCTTTCTATAAATGAATGAATGATAAAGTATTCTAGGCTAAACCTTGGATTGGTAGACTTATTGTTAGTGGCCTTTCATGCCAAGTCTAGGTGCTAATGTGAATGTAAGACCTTGGACCGGTAGACCTAATGTTGGTGGCCTTTCCTTGTGTGTGTGTTAAACCTTGAAGCGGTAGACCAAATGGTGGTGGCCTCCTTCTTGTGTGAAATGATAGATTTAGAGATGGTAGACTTAATGGTGGTGGCTCTCTCTAGGAAAGTCAATGAGCTATCCTTAAAGGACCTTGAAACGGTAGACCTAATGGTGGTGGGCCTTCTTGGGAAAAGTACTTTGGGTCGGTAGGCCCAATGTTGGTGGCCCTCTCCAGTACACTAATGTTAATGAAACTACTCTATGGGAATGTAAGGTAAGCACCGAGAGGATATGGTTAGATGGAGGTTCTCTTAACGTTAGGTCGGATCTCAATGAAAATCTTTCATATCCCATAACTATGTGCACACATAGGTCCTAGCTAATGGATCAACCTAAGCTAGATGAACCAGTCTTCCTTCGGCAAGGAGATCACCTCTTACGGTGTGGTGTTACATGACACCGGATTCCATGATTTAACTCTGATGTTTGCGTAATCAAAACACCACTTCTGATGCAAGTGTCTACGATCGTACAATAGTTTAGTAACCCAACCAAGGGTTGGGATTGTTCCCAAGAGAGCGGTTTTGAGAATAAATAGAAAAATAAAACTTAGTTCTAACTAGCCGTAGCTAAAGACATTATCGATTAAAAACATTGTAAATTAAAGGGGGACACAAAAGTGTCAATTAACAATGGCTTTTTTTGTCACAAGTAAGGTAAAAACAACAAAATAAACAACGGTTTCTACGTAATGAGAGGAAATACTTGGGATGTTATGGGAATACAGGTTAAGCTAGATTATTGGGTACTTGCTTTTGATAGAAGATTCATAGAGTAACTGTGACTAGGCTAGAATTTAAGGGGGATAAGCTCTCTCTCGAGCAACTTACCCGTTTCAAATGTGTTACTCTCGGACACCCACTTTCCGCATGAAGACCAGCCTACACCTTAACCCTCTCACTCTCTCGAGCTGAGTGTGTGGACATGGGACTATGGTTGACTCTCTCTAGCTGAACCTCATCTCGACCCACTCACACTGGCCATCAATCTAGTGGTCTTAGTTTTACGACCTCTCTCTCGAGCAAGCCAAAAACACATAAATAAACTTGTATTTGCAACTACAAATTCATTAAATTCATCCACAACCACTAAACAAAATCACATTTAAACTACAAATAGACTATCATCAAACAAGACCCAACAATTAATTTCACCCATATTCGCTAAATCACACCCCAAGAATTGCGGTTTTTAGCCACACATAAAGACATAGAAATATATACTTACATGAGCTTGCATTCAAATGGGTATGAAGATTTAAGTCTTGTTACAGGGCAAGGGTGAAGAATCAAAAAGACACAAGTCCAAATCCTTGGAGATTAAACCTTATTTTTCTTTAAGTCTTCAAAACCCTCTCAAACTCAAAGTAACAATACTAAAAAGTACTATTCTATATGAAAATTATAATAATTGTTCCACTTAAAACTACAACTCTAACTAGTATTTATAGTTTTCACAGATTTGTGTCGCGTCAGGTCATTCAGGGAAGTTAGTCAGGGTCGCCCAGTGTGTCAGCGATCCGCCTTTTAGCCTGGTTTACCGCCATTCTTCTTCATCCTCAGTGTTTTATCATTCTAGGGCATTGGGCAATAAGGAACTGCCTCGCTGATTTGTTCGGTGATTTGCCAACTTCCTCTTTTCATCGCAGTTTTGACTTCTAGCATCATTGTGTTTTAGTCCATTGGGCGATGAGGTAGTGCTTCGCGGAACTACTCGTTGATGCGTCGACTGCTCCTTTTTCCATAGATTGATCCTTTCCTTCAGGGTTCAGCACACTGGAACAAAGGCGAAGTAAGACCTTTCGGCGAATCGCCAAGTGGACTCGGCGATCCTTAGGCCTTCATTTCTTCGTTCTTCTGAGCCTTTACATTCCTTTTTGTGACGTAGTGTCCATTCTTTTTGTCACACATCAAATATCTGAAACTTAAGGGTTTTTATCAGATATTAAGATAAAATAAGCATTTGAGGACACAATTTCTATGAAAATATAGCTCTAAATGACTCCAATTTGTGGACCCATCAACACCCCACCTTAAAGTTTTGCTTGTCCTAAATGAAAACTCAAGTTTAGCACTTCAATAAGGATGTCTCAAATACTGCTATACAAGATTCAATCATGAATGTACACAACAAAACTCAAATTACTCATGCAAAGATCAATTGTGTAAACAAAGATTCAAGTTGTGACACACCATTACCAAATATTCTCAAGCTCGCAGTACTTGCTTCAAATGCAAGTTCAAGCTCAACAAAAACATTCTTATGCCCTCACACAAATGACGATTCCATCTTCACACACAAAAGTATAATCAATTAAAGTTCAGGAATCAGATACAACGCTCACTCTCACAAAGAGGAACACAATGAATGCTTTGACCCATAGGTTTGCCCTTATTTTTTCCAGTCAACATTCATTTCAGCTTTATCAGGATGAAGAAGGTCTTTACAAGACTTGTCAAGGGGTTGATTGAAAATGTATGGTCATTTAGGCTCAGTGAGTTTCATCCTTATGAAATGTGGTGCTCACAACACTTCCTTTCTTTTCCTTCATCATTCTCTTTAGTGCTCATAAGTCATCCTATTATTCACTTTCCATAGATTGTTTGGGAACCCCATTTCTTTTGTACTTTATCCCACATCTTTCTTTTTTTATTCTTTTTCTTTTTCTTTCTTTTCTCTCTTTTTTTTATATGGAGGGGTTCCATTTTTCTCAACACCATGGGTTAAATGAGACTTTCCTTACACTTCTTGACTTTCCCTTACCTTTTTCACCACACCCCCAACTTAGGCTTTTGACCTAGTTGGCTATTCAACTAACCACAACTTCATGAGGATTATGGGTGATGGATAAAGAAAGGTCATTGTTTTCATCAATTTTCTTCTAAAGAAAGGTAAAGGCTCAAGGGTTGTTCAAAAGCAGTTCACACACTCACAAGGTAGGTCACAAAAGAGGTATATGTCAAATTGGCTCACACTCTTAGAC
>NW_006239262.1:255731-255810 GCF_000226075.1 Solanum tuberosum | reverse complement strand
TGACACTTCTTGACTTTCCCTTACCTTTTCACCACACCCCCAACTTAGGCTTTTGACCTAAGTTGGCTATTCAAACAAA
>NW_006239262.1:250920-255593 GCF_000226075.1 Solanum tuberosum | reverse complement strand
CTCACAAGGTAGGTCACAAAAGAGGTATATGTCAAATTGTTTCACACTTTTAGAAGTTTCCTAAGATCATATCAAGAGATAGCCTCACAGAATCGACTGGACCAACGGGTAAAATTCTAGGTGTTGTCATGCATAGTTCAAAGTAAGCTTATCACACAAGGTATCGACACTTAAGTCAAACAAGACTCCACACTTTTACTAGTGTGCAACGATCATCGCAAGAGAATCAATTTGATGAATGGCTAATCATAATGAGATAAAAAGAGTTCACATATTGTCTATGTAACTTTATTTGGCCTCATCGTAGCCATACATTCATGTTCGTTCGATTGTAAGCACTATTCAATTCATCGGTATTGATCGAAACTGAGACTCAAATTTGTCAAGGAACATCAACATTTAACAGCATATAAAGGGTGGAAAAAATGTGCGAAAAATTCAAAAAATATTGGAAGGGTCCAAATTATTTTGCAATTCAATATCAAAGGAGCTTATAAAAGGAGCCATAAGCTCAAACATCCACAAAGTAGATGAACCACATTTTAGCCAGAACAACCCAAATATAAACACAAACACAAATTATAATAGTAGTCGCACAAAAGATAGGCTTCACCCTACCATAATACACTAAATATTTGTCCCCAAATGCATAAAACAATAAGTCAAGGATAAAATTAGAGAAAAACAAAGAGAGGACTAGAGAAAAATCCTGATTAAGCATCTTCTCCATCTGTTGGGGCGGCACGGTTCCTCCTGTGACTTTATGTCTTGGTATATTTGCTGCTTCGAGTTATAGTCGTTCAACAAATTTGCATTACAAAGAAGGGGAGGTGGGGACGTTAAGCGGACTTCTCAGTGCTTCAGCGAGTTCTACACATCT
This sequence comes from Solanum tuberosum, assembly GCF_000226075.1. Classification (NCBI taxonomy): domain Eukaryota; kingdom Viridiplantae; phylum Streptophyta; class Magnoliopsida; order Solanales; family Solanaceae; genus Solanum; species Solanum tuberosum. Next base: position 254,713 of record NW_006239262.1, on the reverse strand, counting down.
TTGCTAGGCAACCCAATGCACCTATTTTCAACCCACGTTCTCGAATGCTTCAGAACCACCATATTTCGCTGACCAATTTAAAGTGCAATCCATGTTCCGAGAACAAATTGATAACTAAAATACTCAGGTAAAGTAGGAATATATGGAAATTAGTGGGCAAAGGTGCAGTTTGAGGAATGAAATCGTGTAAAAGGAACAAGTTGTAGAATTTTAAACCATTTACTCGAAAACAGTCCAGTTCATGCTCATTCGGTGACAGTAGTCTTGAATGTTGAGTCAGGCGGCATTTCACTGAACAGTCATTTACTTCGCCGAGTTTTACAGAACTTTCCAACCAAATTTGGACGTTCAAACGACGGTAAACATCGAGGTCGTCGATATGGTTGGCGAATCACCGACTGGACCTGTTTTCCACCAAACACTTTTTCTAACACCCTCTCACACTTCAACAAGTATCAACAACACACTATTATTTTAACAATATGCAAATATAAAATACTAAGGGGTTTCGTGTTACCTCCCAAATAGCGCCTTAGTTAACGTCGCAGCACGACGCAAGTCAGCTACTATTCTTCAACCTCAGAGTCGCCCATGGTGTAATTAGGCGAGTCCTCAGTGAATGCTGGGTAATGACTTGATATAAAATGGCGGATTTGAGGCTCCTGCAGCTGAATATTCATGGAGTGAGAGATCGATGCTTCATTTAGCATTGAGATGTTTTCCTTCATCTCATTCAACATATTCTCCTATGCCTCATTTTTTTGCTGAATGAGTGAAAGAGCTTCGTCATCTTGCACACCTCCCTGCTTCTTCCCATGTTTACACTCTCAGAGGGAGAAATTCTTTTCTTTTCCCATGGCTAGTACTTCCAATTCCGTGACTTGGTTGGATAGAACATCCAACTGGGTGACTAATGCTTCCCACTCCTACTTCTTTTTGGCTTCTTTATTGGCCTCTACCATGCCATTAAGGAGTTTTGTTACGACTTCATAGTGATGGTTCATCATACCACCCTCACAAAGTTGATCGGCTATACTTCTATTCTCGGGTTCAAGACCCCTATAGAAGCACTCCAGTAATGCCTTGTCCGCCATCCCATGAGATGGGCTTGTTTGCAGCACCGCATGAAACTTTAGCCACATTTCTTAAATTCTCTCATCCCCTAATTGTTTAAATGTTAGAAGGTTGTCCTTGAGGTTCAATAGTTTCAGAAGGGGATGATCCGTGTGATATCTGTAATGATTATCCAATCCCTGTTCCCTGCTTTGATATTTAAACAAGCAAAACAAAAGTACAATTTAGATTAGTAAAACTAGAACTATGCAGGACAAAAATTCTACTAATCGAAAAATTCCCAAATAAGAGCACACCCCGGTAGCGGCGCCATTTTGATGTTTGTGTAATCAAGACACAACTTCCGATGCAAGTGTCTACGATTGTACAATAGTTTAATAACCTAACGAAGGGTTGGGATCGTTCCCAAGAGAGTGGTTTTTAGAATTAATAGAAAAATAAAACTTAGTTCTAACTAGTTGTAGCTAAAAACATTATCGATTAAAAATATTGTAAATTAAAGGGGGACACAAAAGTGTCAATTAACAATGGGGGGTTTCGTCACAAGTAAGGTAAAAACAACAAACTAAACAAGGGTTTCTAAGTAATGAGAGGGAATCCTTGGATTTGACGGGAATACGGGTTAAGAAAGATTATTGGGTATATTCTTTTGATAGAAGATTCATAGAGTAATTGTGATTAGGCTAAACTTTAAGGGGTATAAGCTCTCTCTCGAGCAACTTACCCCGTTTCAAATGTGTTCCTCTCGGACACCCACTTGCTGCATGAAGACCATCCTACGCCTTAACAAACTCACTCTGTCGAGTTGAATGTGTGAACATGGGACTAGGGTTCACTCTCTCGAGTTGAACCTCATGTCGACCCACTCACACTGGCCATTAATCTAGTGGTCTTAGTTTTATGATCTCTCTCTCTCGCAAGCCAAAAATACATAAATAAACATGTATCAACAAATTCATTAAATTCATCCACAACCACTAGACGAAATCATATTTAAACTACAAATAGAATATCAACAAATAAGATCCAACAATTATCTTAACCCATATTCGCTAAATCACACCCCAAGAATTGGGGTATTTAGCCACACATCAAGAGATATAAATTTATACCTAAATGATCTTGCATTCAAATGGGTATGAAGATTTAAGTCTTGTTACAAGCCAAGAGTGAAGAATCCAAAAGACCCAAGTCCAAATCCTTGGAGATGAAACCCTCTTTTTCTTCAAGTCTTCAATACCCTATCTAACTCAGAGAAAAAAATACTAAAAATTACTATTCTATATGAAAATTATAATAATTGTTCCACTTTAAAGTACAACTCTAACTAGTATTTATAGTTATCACAGATTTGTGCTGTATCAGGTCATTCGACGAAGTTAGTCAAGGTCACCGAGCGTGTCGGTAATCCACCGTTTATCCTGGTTCACCGCCCTTATGCTTCGCCCTCAACATTTTATTGTTCTGGGGCATTGGGCGATAGGGAACTGCCTCGCTGATTTGTTCGGCGATTTGTCGATTTCCTCTTTTAATCGTAGTTTTGAGGTATATCATCGTCTTGTTTTGGTCCATTTGGCGATATGGTTATGCTTCGCAGTACTACTCGATGATGCGTCGACTGCTCCTTTCTCTGTAGATTTATCCTTTTCTTCAGGGCTCAGCTCACTCGAACAAATTGCGAAGTAAGACCTTTCGGCGACTCGCCAAGTGGACTAGGCAATCCTCAGGCCTTTATTTCTTCGTTCTTCTGAGCCTTTTCATTCCTTTTCGCAACGTAGTGTCCATGGTTTCCTTCAAACATAAAATACATGAAACTCAAGGGTTTTCATCAGATATTGAAATAAAATAAGCATTTGAGGACACAATTTCTATGAAAATATAGCCCTAAATGAGTCTAATTTGTGGAATCATCAAGCTCCTATGGTTTATGTCGGTTAAACCCTTATTCCCATCATGTGAGATGTGCACTCTAGTTACTTGATAGGTACTACAAAGTGTAGGTAGTAGTATGGGATGCTATCTATACATTGCATGAGTAGACTTTGAAAGGGCTATAGTGAGTTCTCTAAGTCTTAATGACTAAATGTGTGAAAGTCCTATAAATGCATGAATGTGTCCTAAATGAATCTAATGAAGAAAATTGGCTTAAATGCTTAAAATGTAAAGATGCATGCTATACTTGCATTGTATTATGAGTTACTTCCTTATCATTTCTATTGTATATGAATGTGCTTTGTCTAGGGTGACTTCGAAGGAGTACTTAGTGTGAGTAGTAGTATGGGATGCTACTTGCACATTTGCACAAGCATGACTTAGAGTCGTCTTAGATGTTGTTCTTAATGTGATGATGTGATTCATGTAATGTTTATGTCTCTTAAATGCTTTATTGTGTAAAGGTGGAAAGGATGAATGGTAAGTTCACTTTTGGTGACCTTAAGGTGGTGCCTTAGTGTGGGTGGTGGTATGGAAAACTATCCATACATTGCACAAGGTATAGCTTGAGAGTTACTTGAGGTGGAGGCTCAAGGTGAAGGTAAAGGGTTATATGGGATTTTTCTCAAATGTGAATTATGTGATGTTGTATGTTGGTTGTGACTTATATTATGCCTCTTGTATCAATGTTCATAAAGTTTTACTAAAATGTCATATATCATGACTTTCAAATTAAATGTCCTTTTAAGCATGTTTTTGCATGGCTTCCATACTTAGTACATCTAAT
>NW_006239262.1:194834-250833 GCF_000226075.1 Solanum tuberosum | reverse complement strand
ATGCTTAAATGTAAAGATGCATGCTATACTTGCATTGTATTATGAGTTACTTCCTTATCATTTCTATTGTATATGAATGTGCTTTGTCTAGGGTGACTTCGAAGGAGTACTTAGTGTGAGTAGTAGTATGGGATGCTACTTGCACATTGCACAAGCATGACTTAGAGTCGTCTTAGATGTTGTTCTTAATGTGATGATGTGATTCATGTAATGTTTATGTCTCTTAAATGCTTTATTGTGTAAAGGTGGAAAGGATGAATGGTAAGTTCACTTTTGGTGACCTTAAGGTGGTGCCTTAGTGTGGGTGGTGGTATGGAAAACTATCCATACATTGCACAAGGTATAGCTTGAGAGTTACTTGAGGTGGAGGCTCAAGGTGAAGGTAAAGGGTTATATGGGATTTTTCTCAAATGTGAATTATGTGATGTTGTATGTTGGTTGTGACTTATATTATGCCTCTTGTATCAATGTTTCATGAAGTTTTACAAAAAAATGGCATAAAGCATGACTTTCAACAAAATGTCCCTTTTTAAGCATATTTTTGCATGGTCATCATACTTTGTACATTTTTGCGTGCTAACCCATATTTTCTTATTTTAAGTACAAGTGTAGGTTTTGGCTAGTGATTGCATTCTTTAGGGAAGCTTGGGATTAGAGTTCTCTCAAAACCTCTTTTGGTATGTCCTCATATGTCGAGGACGAGGACTTTTATTGTTTCTAGTTCTTATGTTTAAAGACTTTTGTCTATACTTCGATTGTAAAGGGCCGTGACCCTATCTTGTTAAAGTTTGTCTAAGATAGTCATGTGAGACTTAGTCTTCCGTTGTGTCTTCAAATGATTTTTAATGAGTATTCGAATGTTTTGAATTGTATCATTTTTGAATAAAAAGTTTTAATTCCTCACTATTTCTCTTGTCTATGAAATGAATGAGCTAAGAGGCTTCTATTAGACCCTTTCGGGGTCGAGTACGCTGTGTTAGGACTAGAGGGTGCTCTCGGGTAGTGACAGTAATTGATGGGAAAAGTTTAAGGTTGCCTTCCTTGATAGGTTATTTCCCCATTTGTCTGAAGGAATATTATTTGAAGTTCACACAATTGTCTAGGTATACTCCAACTATGGTTGCCAATCCTAGGGCAATAATGAGTAAGTTTATTTTGGGTGTGTCCGAGATGGTGGTTAATGAATGTCGCACCGCTATGCTTATCAATGATATGGACATTATTCGTCTCATGGTTCATTCTGAATAAGTTGAAGAGGAGAAACTTAAGGAAAGGTCTAGGGAGGCAAATAGGGCCAAGACCCATGATGGTAACATCACACACTAATGGTTCGTTGGACATGGTCATTCTATGTTACGACAAAATTTTTTGGTCATGGTTCCTCCAATGCTCCTCCTATGTTCAAAAAAGATAGTGTGTCTAACCCTAATCCTCAAGGAGGAAACGATAGTGGATCTTCATTACATACTTATGCTAAATTTGGAAAGAAACATGAGGGTAAATGTATATCCAGATGTAATGCATGCTTTGGTTGTGGTAAAATGGATCACAAGATGAGGGATTGTCCCTCGGTTCCTAAGAATGAATGAGATAATCGTCGACGGTCTCACCATAATCCTTCATCCAATTTTAGTGGGAGTCAAAATCAAAACAGATTCTATGCACTCTCGACTCGTCCTGATGAAGAGGGTTCTCGGTATATTGAATGTATTCAAATTTGATGTTTATGCTTTATTTGACCCAGTTCTACCTTGTATTTTGTGACACCATATATGGTGATGAAGTTTGATGTTCTTGTGGATGTGTTTTTAGACGTTATTTTTGTCTTTACCCCTATCGGTGAATCTTTTGTGGCTAAGAGAGTCTATAGAAATTGTCTCGTCTCCTTATCCCATAGAGTCACTCATTTTGATTTTTTAAAGCTTGATATTCTAGATATTGATATCTTTCTTGGTATGGATTGGTTGTATTCTTGTTATGCTTCTATTCATTGTAGAACCCGAATAGTCAAGTTTCAGTTTCCAAATGAACATATCCTAGGGTAGGAATGGAGAAACTCTATGCTGGAAGGTTGGTTTGTTTCTTGTCTTAAAGCTATAAAGATGATTTCTAAGGGTTGAATTTACCATCTAGTTAGGGTGAGGGATATAGATTCTGATACCCCTATGCTTGAGTCGATCCCCGTTGTAAATGAGTTTCTGGAAGTGTTTCCAGATGACCTACATGGTAATCCTACCGAAAGGGAAATTGACTTTGATATTGATCTTCTCCCAGATACGTAACCTATCTTTATTCCTCCTTACCAAATGGCTCCGGCAGAATATAAGGAATTGAAGGAGAAAATGAAAGATTTATTTAATAAGGGTTTCGTCTGACCAAGCATCTCTTAATGGGGTGCTTCAGTTATGTTATTCGAAAAAAGGATGGTTCTCTTCGTATGTGTATTGACTACTCGAAATTTAACAAGGTTACCATTAAGAACAAATATCTTCTCCCAAGGATATATGACTTGTTCAATAAATTCCAAGGAGCAAGTAACTTCTCTTAGATTGACCTTCAGTTGGGTTATCACCAATTGACGGTAAAGGAGGATGACATTCTGAATATGGATTTTCGAACTCGCTATGGTCATTATGAGTTATTGGTGATGTCATTTGGCTTGACTAAAGCTCCAGCCACATTTATAGAAATGATGAATAGGGTGTTTAGACAATACCTTGATATATTTGTGATTGTGTTTATTAATTATATACTGACCTATTCGAGAAGTGAAGACGAGCATACCGATCATTTGAGGATTGTGTTGCAAGTTCTCAAGGACCAAAAACTCTTTGTAAAGTATAGCAAATGTGAGTTTTGGCTAAGGTTCATAGATTTTCCTTGTCATATTGTTTCTGGTAAGGGTATTGAGGTAGATCCTAAGAAGATATATGTATTCAAGAGTTTGCCTATACCTCTATCCCTTTCAGATATTAGAAGTATCTTGGGTTTGGCTGGTTACTATAGAAGGTTTGTTGAAGGATTTTCCTTTGTTCCCTCTCCGTTGATGATATTAACCCAAAATGTCTAACTTCATATGGTCGTAAGCATGCTAGAAGAGTTTCTATGAGTTAACAGATAGACTTGCTTTCGCTTCGGTGTTGACTCTACCGGAAGGAATTGAAGGGTTTATTGTTTATTCGATTCTTCTAGAATTGGGTTAGGATGTGTCCTAATGAACAATGGAAAATTCATTGCAAATGTTTCAAGGTAACTTAAGATTCATGAGAAGAATTATCCAATATATGACCTTGAACTAGCGACAGTCGTGTTTGGTCTTAAGATTTGGAGGCATTATTTGTATGATGTTCATGTAGATATATTTACGGACCACAAGAGTTTATAATATGTCTTTACTCATAAAGATCTAAATCTTCGCCAAAGAAGGTGGCTTGAGTTACTAAAGGATTATGACATGAGTGTTCTCTATCACCCCAGCATGAAAAATGTGGTGGCAGATGCTCTTAGTCGGTTATCGATGGGTAGTGTTGCTCATATTGAGGATGATAAAAATAAGTTGGTTCTAGATGTTCATACATTGGCCCTGTTGGGTGTTCGGTTAGTTGACTCTATCGAAGGGGGTGTTATGGTTCACAATGGTTCAAAATCGTCTTTTCGGGCAGATGTGAAAGCCAAGCAAGGTGATCTTGATCTGACTTTGGTTGAATGAAAGGAAGAAGTGCTTAAAAATTCCATAGAGGCTTTCTCCCAAGGGGAGATGGTGTGTCACAACCCAGGGGTAACCCATAGATGTCACAAGGCGTATAAAGACTATGGTGTTAGACTTTCGCTCGTTTTATAAAGACTTTGATTATGTTGAAATGTTCTAAATTTCCCCACCATTTTCTATTACTTTATGTTATGATATGCTAAGTGACTTGTATGAGGCCTCTTCCTTGATCAACAACGAAGCTAGCCACGAGTGTGAGAATCTATGTCACCAGACCCTAAATTTCAGAAGAATTTAGGCAAGAGTATGCGTTAGTACAAAATGTACTAAATGTGATGGCTAGCATAAACAACATAAACATAAGCATTAGTCCACATAATACATAAGGCATAAACATAATCAATACATAATTGCCATCATAATAAAAGAGGAATACATCCTTAAGTAACGTCACTTATCCTTAGTCAAGACATAAATCATCCGCCTCTAGTCAAGCTTGCATCATGGAAGACATATCTAGCAACACTCCAATCAAATCATCCTCATAACCTAATCACATTATTCATACTTGATTTTAAATACACGGGGATTCACCTCAATGCCTAGCTTATAATGGCTAATGGGTATTCGCCTCTTGCCTTACTTACCTTTAGATCACAGGTACTCTCCTACACAATCTCATCATATGACATGGGTATTTTCCTCAACATCATTTCATAAGGATCATGGGTTTTCGCTTCCATGTCCATTCATCATAGTAAGAACGGGGTGACTCACCTCTTGTTCAATTCTAAGGAGTATGGGAATCAGTTCATATCCCTACATAAGGAGGTCAAGGGTAATCGCTTATAGGCTCATCATTTACATGAGCTTTTAGTCTAGATTCATTTTAGATGAGAAATCCTTTCAACGTAGAATCATTCATGTGAGTAAACCTTTCACATTCATAAATTCATAATTAAGCAATTGAGAAAATGGTCAAATGCCTCTCTAACCTATAGTCCAATTCTCAACTACACATTAATGCTTTACGGGTATCCTATTACCCCATTAAACTATTTTAAAGATGAATTAATGTACCCTTAAGTGTTGACATGGAACTGAGAGTGTGCTCACTCTCTTAAAGGCATGTGAGAAACAAAGAACTGATAAAAAAAATATGTCAAAAATATTTTAACTTTTAGTTAAATATCATTTTTCAAATTTTGCCTTTAATTTTTTATTTTTACCTTTTTCATTTCTTTTTCCATTATAATTTCCCCCCCTCTCTCTCACATCACTCAACACCGACCCTACCTATACATCTCCATCACCATTGTTGAACCACTATGACAATAGCAGCACCATCTCCTCACCCATCCTCTAATACTTTTTAATAATTTATCTCACCAATATTCACAACCATTAACCATAAAAATCACCAAATAATCATTAAAACTTTTTAAGTCATTAATATTCTTGCTTAGGCAAAATATATCAACCTTAAAATCTTATTTTTAGTCTCTATTAACGTCCGATGAAGGAATCTATACTACACACAATAAGAATTTCAGCAAGTTGAGCAGCAACAATAAATTGATTCTACTCAATCCAGATAATTCAGTGATTTCTTCAACTGTAGAAAGCGTAAATCCTTGACTATTTAAAAAAGAAATAATAGGGTGTATTCATCGTCAATTCTAAGAAGATTAGAGAGAACATCAAGCTTGAAATTGGTATTACAATTGTGGAATTTGAGTGGGAGAGGTGAAAATGGATGTTGTGGTATTGCTGATGAATAGTGATACTTAATTTGTGGTTTATAGAAGGTGGGAGTGAGGGTGGGGAGTTATCATAGAGGAATGGAGTGGAGAGAGATAAGGTTTTGGGGAGTTACAGTGAAAGAAATTGAAGCATGACTTAGGAGAAATGAAGAGCGGAGAAGATGAAGAAAAAGAATAAATATAATTACGTTTATTTTTTATTTTTTATATATATGTGATATTTGACAACTGGCAACGCGTGGTGCACGCTACATGCAGAGAATGTGGTTGTCTAGTATTAGGGCTATTTATATTCCGCTTTAAAATAGTTCAAGGGGTTAATAGGACCTCCGTAAAATATAAGTGTGTAGTTGGGAATTCAACTATAGGTTAGAGGGTCACTTGGCCCTTTTCCCTAAGCAATTCATGTGGTAAGTATCCCTTCCTCAACAATAACACCATATTCATCATATATGCTTCAATCTCTTGCAATTAACATCATATTTATCATATATGCTTCAATCTCAAAGATTCTAGTCATAATTCGTCTATCATATCAAGAGATGTCAAAACCCATAAGGGTTCCCTTCAAGGCATCACCCTACTTTATAAATTTTAGGTTTAAATAATGGAATAGGCATGAGTATATGTAATTTCATCCTAAAAACATGTAATCCTACCAATTCAATCATAAACAATCATAATCCACTCAATTGGATCAACATTCAACATAGCCTACAACAAATGGAAGAAACCCTAACTAGAATTGGGGAAATTCTTCTTCAAATTGTGGAATTCTAGGGGACTCCATGGGAGGAAGGATCCCATGGATGAAAAGTCATCATACCTTAATCATTATGCCCATAAAATCATGAAGATTGGGAGACTTGATCTTGACGTAGCATCAATCTCCTTGTTATTCCTCCACCTTCTAGAGAGAAAATATTTGAGAGAGGATTTGGGTTTTCTTTTGGGAATTGAGGGAATGACTCAATTGAGTAAATTCAGGGGTCAAAACTCCTTATATCTGCTGTCTAGGTTTAGGCAAAATGACACCACATTGATTTAACTAAAACCGGAAAAGACCCAACTACCCTTAAGCTTAACTATCAACTATCACCCACGAAACCCCCATCAACGGACCATGGATTGACCCATGGTCCGTCATGCACACCGTGGTTATCTGTTAGAAATTTGAGCCCTGACCTACAGACACCTAGACCATGCACTGTGGACCCACCTACGGACCATGGGTCGAGTCGTGGACCTGGTCTGGAGGATTTTGGGGTGGCCCTCTCCACGGACCCACCTACGATCCGTGGTTTAACCCATGAACTGTGGATGGCACCTGTAACCTCTATAAAATGGCTACTTATCCCTAGCTCGAATCCAGGGTGTTACATTATCTCTCCCTTTGGATCATTCTTCCCTAAATGAGATTCTAAGAACGTTTCTAGCAGCCCATGATGCATGCAACTTATCTAAATGCAAACAACCTAGGAGGATACCTGAACTCTAACTAAACACACTCAATGTGACAAAAAGGAAGTGGGAACTACATCTAACAACCCAATAGGCATGGAAATTTCAGATTTCTTATATTCAAGGAGAAACTACCTTCGAAAAGCTAAAAGCATGTTCAACACAATCTCATGGAGTTCATATGCAATTCAATCTGAAAAAGCATATCCAAAACATGTGCATAAACTTATCTCATGAAGTCTATAGGCAACTCATACTCAATTCACAACAACATGAGGAAAACAATTCACATAGGCCATTTTTCTTTCAAAACTTAAGCTTCTTCATGAATAAGCAATTTAAGGAAATCATGGAACCACATAAACAAACATGACTTCAAACATAAGCAAACAAAGAGGAAATTCATTACCTCAAGCCAGAGAAGGAAAAATATGAGGATATCGGGACATCATATCGGCCTCGACCTTCCAAGTAGTACCCTCAAATAGATGGTTTCACCATAACACATTCACGGGAGCAACTTTTTTGTTCCTTAATCTCTTAACTTGCCGGTCTAGAATCTCGACCGGACTTGTTTATAGGAAAGGTTATCTTTCACTCCCAACCCTTCTAGGGGGACTATGGATGTCAGATGTCCAACACCCTATTCAACATTGACACATGGAAACCGGATGCACCGACGCCAACTCATTTGGCAAATCAAGATCATATGCAACCTTATCAACACTCCTCAAAATTTGATATGGGCCTACAAAATGGGGAGTAAGTTTCTTTTTCTTACCAAACCTCATCACTCCCTTCATAGGTGAGATTTTCAAATAAATCCAATCAAGCACATCAAATTCAAGGTCTCTCCTCCTAACATCGGTATAAGACTTTTGTCAACTTTGGGCCGTTCTCAATCCCTCTCTAATGAGTCGAACTATCTCAATAGCATCATGAACTAACTCGGACCCTATCAAAGCAACCCATCAACCTCAAACAATCATATAGGATATCTACACCTCTTATAGTAAAGATCCTCAAATGGAGACATACCAATACTTGGGTGATAACTATTATTATAGGAAAATTAAATCAAAGGCAAATTATCATCCCTATTTCCCTTGAAGTCAATCACCCAAGCCCTTAACATATCTTCCAAGGTTTGGTAGTGTGCTCCTCTTGCCCATCGATTTGTGGGTGAAAAGATGTGCTAAGATTAACCTTAGTGCCAAGACCCTTTCGGAAAGATTTCCAAAATTGAGAAGTGAATTGGGTACCACGATAGGAAATAATGGACAAAGGCACTCCATTTAGCCTAGCCATATCTCTCAAAAATAACTTGACATAGTCTTCTGCCGAATAAGAGACCTTGACGGGAAGGAAAGGTGTCAATTTCATGATCCGATCTACTACTACCCAAATAGAGTGATGTTGTCCCCGGGTGCAATCTATCATGACCCGAGAGCACCCCTTAGTTGTAACATGGCGTACTCGACCCTAAAGGGGTCGAATACAATCCTCTTAGCTAATTCACTGCATAGACAAGAGAAATAGTGCATAATTAAAATGTTTTATTCAAAACCAAACTATTCAAAGTCATTTAATACTCATAGCAAATCTTTCAAAAAACACAGCGGAAGAGTAAGTGTGACATGACTATCTTAGAGACACTTTAACAATATAGGGTCACAACCCTTTACTATCGAAGTACAGACAAAAGTCTTAAAACATAAAAACTAGAGACATAAAGTCCTTGTCCTCGACATATGAGGACATACCAAAAGAGATCTTGAGAAAACTCTAATCCCAAGCTTCACTATGAAGAATCAAATCTGAGTGCCAATCCCTACACTTCATAAGAAGAAAGAAATATGGGTTAGCACACAAAAATGTACTAAGTATGATGACTATGCAAAAACATGCTTCAGAAGGGACATTTTGTTGAAAGCCATGCTTTATGTCATTTTTGTAAATTTCATGAACATTGATACAAGAGAGGAATAATATAAGTCACAAGCAAAATACAAGTCACCATTTCACATTAGAACAAGATCACATACAACCCTTTACCTTTACCTTGAGCCTCCACCTCAAGTAACCCTCGAGATATATCTTGTGCAACGTATGGGTAGCGTCCCATACCACCACACATACTAAGGCACCACCTTAAGGTTTCCAAAAGTGAACTTACCATTCATCTTTTCCACCTTTACACAATAAAGCACTTAAGAGACATAAACATCACATGAATCACATCATCACATTAAGACCAACATCTAAGACAATTCTAAGTCATACTTGTGCAATATTCAAGTAGCATCCCATATTACTACTCACACTAAGTACTCATTTGAAGTCACCCTAGACAAGGCATTTTCATATACAGTAGACAAAATAACGAAATAACTCATAATACAATCTAAGTATAGCATGCATCTTTACATTTAAGCATTTAAACCTACATTCTTCATTAGGTTCATTTAAGACACATTCATGCATTTAGGGACCTTTCATACATTTAGTCATTAAGACATAGAGAACTCACTATAGCCCTTTCAAAGCCTACTCATGCATTGTACAGATAACCCCATACTACTACCGACACTTTGTAGTAACTATCAAAAAATTAGAGTGCACATCTCACATGATGGGAATAAGCGTTTAACCGACATAGACCATGAAAGCTAGATCATCGAATCCGATGTACTTTCCCACATCGTAAGGGTTGGTCTACTTATTAAAGGTAAATCGGTTAACATTAGCTCGGATGGAATCCGCTAGCTAATATCCTATTTGGGCACATAAATATGGGATAGGAAGATGTTCATTGGAACTCTAACCTAACATTGGGAGAGTTTCCATCTAGCCATATCCACTCGGTGCTTAGCCTACATTCCCATAAATTATTTCATTCATATTATATTAGTGTATTGGGGAGGAATTCCATAGTCTTATCGACCGATGATACATCATTACCAAGAAAGGAGTGTTATAAGCCTATCGATCCATGGTACATTCAAGGATAGCTCTAGGGTCCATATGAAAGGAATGCTATAAGTGTATCGATTTATGGTCGCTCATTACATTGTTATACTCATGAAAGGAATGACAATAGCCTATCGATTCATGGTACATTGACTCATTAAGAAAGGAATTCCAATAGCCTATCGATTCTAGAGTCTTCATTACATTAGATCATTTATAAAAAGAATGCATTAAGCGTATCAATTCATAGTCATCAAGTCAAAACACATTTATCACTCATATATGAAAGGAATGCCATAATGCCTACCAATTCTAGATTCAACATTCATATTATAGGAACCTTTCACATTCCATCATTTTCATTCATGAGTGTCAAATTGAGAAATAGCCTTTCAATACTAACACAAATACATTGAATACAAGATTGTCATTCTATCATTGAATCACATGTAAATCCTTCACATTATACAACATCATGATAATACTTCAATTCATAACACTATGCCTTCAAGACTATGATCACAATGTACATAGTAAGTAAACACCTGCACCTTTCAAGTGGATCAACAATTCAAGCACAATTCTACATTAACATGAAATTAGGTCAAACTTGACTTTTCAAGACTATGATCACAATTCCTCAATTCACCAACAATTAACCATAATTAGACATCGATGATGATACAAATAATTAATCTAACTCAATCTGGGCATAAATCCATCAACATTTATTCATAATCAATAAAGCCACTTGAAATCATTAGTTCATAGAGTAATTTCATTTTAAATCATCAATTAAACATCAATATAACCATAGTTTATCATTTGAAAACGTTTGATGCAAGAACCAATGAGATCGAGTGAAACTTAAGGTTTTTGTGAAACTTGAAAACTTTGAAACTTCTTTGAAATTGACTCTATGGTGAAAGCTAACCCTAGATGAAGGATCACTATGCCTTATTAGATTAATTCCCACGGAAATTTAAGAAGAAACACCTTGAAATCCCCAACCCTAGCTTGATCTTTACCTTGATCTCCAACGGAGTTTCTGGAGAGAACTTTTTAGGAGGGAAGGGTTTTGATTTGAGAGATGAAATCTAAATAAGTGTTTCATTGTTTTAATACTCTTAAAATACCTTAAAATACTTAAAATAACCTTCCATATACTAATTGGGACTTAGAGTGAATTTACTAATTTACCCCTAGCTAGGTCGTGTTTTGATAGCATTGTAGGTGCCAATCGACCACTTCCCATATGCGAACCATAGATGGGTTGACGCCTCATACCAGTGGTCTGTCGTTTGGATTAGAGGCTGTCCATTTGGGGCCCTGACCTTCGGAGGCCATCCTCGGGGCGTGGATGGACCTACGGGGTGTGGACCCCTTCCGTAGGTCACCCCATTTTGGGCAGCCTCATGGTTTCCTTGGGGTCTTGGGGTCTAGAC
This sequence comes from Solanum tuberosum, assembly GCF_000226075.1. NCBI lineage: Eukaryota > Viridiplantae > Streptophyta > Magnoliopsida > Solanales > Solanaceae > Solanum > Solanum tuberosum. Next base: position 239,485 of record NW_006239262.1, on the reverse strand, counting down.
TTAGGGTCCTCCTCAAGGACCCTTAGGGTGGTCCTTGCGGAGTGGTACCTTGACGTTTAACCCCTAATACCTCAACCATTCCTCGGGACAACATTAAGCAACTTCAAAACTAAAGAAAACACAAACGCACACACGTTAGGTTCTAATTTCACTAGTTCATTTTTAGAGTCGTTACATTATCCCCCACTTAGGAACATTCGTCCTTGAATGACACTTTTAACACATTAAGTGGTAACGATTCAAGACTAGCAGCCCACAATCATGCATGCAACATCAATATAAATGCATAAGCATATGATGAAACATCAACTCCACCTCAATAGGCTCAATACACAACAAGAAAGTAGGAACTACATCTACAAACTCATTATCCATCAAAACCTCACATTTCTCATTTCATTGGACGAAATTCCTTCTCCAAACCAGATTATGCTCATCACAACATCCTTAAGCACATTTAAGCAATTTTCTCATTAAATCTCATAATGCAACTTTTCAATAAGGCACATTTAGGCATGTTAAACAAATCAACTCATGAAACATTTACACAACTAATCATAGATTCATATCAACATAAGGAATACAATTTGAAAACTCATTTTTATCATTTAAACAAGAATTCAACTAGAACATGCACAACATAAAGAGACCATGTGTAACAACCCTAAAAAAGAAATAAGATGAACTAGAGCTTGGCATGTGTTTTGGAAGTAGGTAGCTTATTAAAATGAAGAGTTTTTTCTTTTAAAGTATAGTTTGAAAAGTTTTGAGGTCAAACGTCAAGGGATGACCACAACATTCGGAAACTAGTCTTCAGGTGCTAGTATGTTCTAGTGTGTTGTCATTGTAGTTGGTGTGTAGTTTGAGGTCTAAAACTTGTAGAAGTGACCCTAGTAACTAGATTGACATGTTTAGGGGTTAAACGTCTGGGTACAACTCCCCAAGGAACACCCTAAGGGTCCTTGAGGAGGACACTAAGTTTAGACCCCATGTTGCCCAAAAGGGGTGACCTACGGGCATGACTTACGGCCAGTAGGTCCATTGACGACTCGTAAGTCTGCCTCCGTAAGTCAAGACTTAGCTCCCATGGCCAAGTTTCAGTCACCAACTATGGACCAAAGGACGCTCCGTAATCCCACCTAAGGTCCGTAGGTGGGGGTCTCGTAAGTTACCCCTGCAATCTGTCAAGTTTCAGCCAACTTGAGGGGTGAGTTGGAAATTTCACCCCACGTTCCTATTAAGACATGGATGGTTATTATATGTATTTTTAGGTATTTTAAGTATATTGAAACAAAAATTTCTCTATTGAGAATTCATTCTTCAAATAAAACCCTTCACTCCCACAAAGGTTCTCTGTAGAACTCTATTGAAGGTCAAGGTGAGGATCAAGCTAGGGCTGTGGAGTTTCAAGGTTTTATTCTTCAATATCATTTGGGTTCATCAAGGTTAAGGTATCGTGATCATTTATCTAGGGAAAGCTTCACCCTAGAGTTAATTTCAAAAGAGTTTTCAAGGTTTTCAAATATATGAAAAACCCCAATTCTTATTCAATCTCATGGGTTCTTGCATGAAACGATTTCAATTGATAAGTTATGATTATGTTGATGTTTAATTTATTATTTAAAGATGAAAAACTCTATGAACCCATGATTTCACTAAACTCCTAAATTTGGCCAGTGAAGTCGGTTTTATGGTTATGAGTGGATGATGATAGAATTGTTCTTAGATTGAATTGTATTATTGATTTATATTGTTGTATATACCTAATTATGGTGAATTGTTAGGGAATTGAGTAATGGTGATTATGGCTTTGGAGAATGGTAAGTTGACCTAACTTCATGTTATAGTTGAATTGTTCTTGTATGGATTGATCCACATGAAAGGTGGAGGTGGTTATATATTGAATGTGTTATGATTATGGCCATGAAAGCATTATATGGTGAATTTAACTGTTATCATGTTATTGTATAAATGGTTGTATAATGTTAAGGTGTTTATGTGATTTCAATGATCATCTTGTGTGTAGTATTATTGTATGTAAGAAGTTGATGTAATGTGAAAGGTCCTCCTAGTATTGTAATGTGATCTTGCACATTGATTTGGTAGGCCTAGGGATTCCTCCTCCTTGTGTAACTGAATGTGATGTGATAAATGTATCTTAGGACCGGTAGACCAAATATGGTATCCCCTCCATGAAGTATGCTTGATGTCTTCAATATGTAGACCTAATATAGGTTCCCTTTCATGAATGAATTAATAATATCCTTGAATCGGTAGACCCAATGTAGAAGGCACCCTTCTTGGAAAGTAATGAGCTATCCTTAATGTTCCTTGAATCGCAAGACCTAGTGAAAGGACCCTTTCTAGTGTAATATAATTTGGGTCGGTAGACCTAGTATTGGTAGCCCTCTCATGTATAACGAATGTGAATGAAATAATCTATGGTAATGAAGGCTAAGCACCGGGTGGATAGGGTTAGATGGAAACTCTCCCAATGATAGGCTACAGTTCCAATGAACATCTTCCTACCCCAGAACTATGTGCCCACAGAGAAGATATATTAGCTAGTGGTCTACACCAACAATATAATATCATCTAATTCTACCTTAGGCAAGTAGAACACCTCTTTTCGGTGTGGGGGTAGAACACCGGATTCCATGTCTAGCTCTCATGGTCTATCTCGGTTAATGCCTATTCCCATCATATGGGATGTGCTCTCTAGTTATTGGATAGGCTCTACAACATGTAGGTAGTTTTAAGGGATGCTGTCTTCACATGACACGAATAGGCTTTGAAGATACTAAAGTGAGTTCTCTAAGATTTAATGGCTAATGTGTGAAAGTCTTCTAAAAGAATCAATGTGTCTTAAATGTTTTAATGAAGATGTTGACTTATTGTCCAAATGAAATGATTAATGAGTAGCTTATATTGATGAAATGATTACTTAGCATGTTGTGTATAAATGGAAAGGTTCTTGTCTATTGTAGCCATGAGGAATACCTAGGTGTTGTTTAAAGAGGTTGTATGGGTGGCCACTTCATGTCTTACTTAGGTGTGTTTTAGGGTAACCTTAGATAGAGGTCCTAAGATGCTGAATGGCTTATTGATGTAAGTATTTATGGGTTATATGTGGTTCTTGCCTAACTGTGATGTATGTGACTTTATACATTGAATGTGATGATTATTATGCCTTAATATCATGTTATGAGGATTTTTATCAAAAATGGCATACAACTATGATTTTAACTCAAATGTCCCTTTCAACATGTTTTTGCATGGTCATCATACTTAGTGCTTAATTATGCTAACTCCACTCTTTATTTTCTACAAAGTGTAGGTTCCGGCAAGTAATAGCAATTCTCTAGTGGAGCTTGGGATTAGAAGTTCTCTCAAGACCTATCTTGGTATGTCCTCATATGTTCGAGGACAAGGATTCTATGTTTCTAGTTTTGTATTGAGACTTTTGTAATAGACTTTAGTATTTTTTATTATTATATAAAGGGCCGTGACCCTATTTTGTTATATTTGTCCCAGGATGGCCATGTGAGACTTAGTCTTCCCCTATGTCTTTGAATGATGTTCCAACGAGATTTTAAATAGTTGGTTTTAAATAAAGTTTTAATTCTGCACTATTTTCTATTGTCTATGCAATGAATGAGCTAAGAGTCTTGTATTTGACCTCTTCGAGGTCGAGTACGCCGTATTAAGACTAGGGGGTGCTCTCGGGTTGTGACAAACTTGATATCAGAGCATAAGAATTTGGAAAATGGTTTTTAGGTTCAATGTCCCACAAGCCACGTCTAGTAGAATCTTGATCATCGGTGTGATTCATGACTATGAGCGATAGGCTATAGGGCGATAGAAGTTACACTTCATTCATATTCTGGACGTCTTGCCTTAGAGTGTGGTTCTATAAGTATCCTTTTCCTAATCCTTTCTCTTGTGTTTATAGGATATGAATACAAGGGCTAACCCTAAGTGAGCCGAAGAGGAGAATGTGTATGGGGGAGTTCCTCCCCAAGGTCTTCAAGGTGACCAAGTGCCTATAGGCAATCAAGAGAATGAAGTTCCAGTGGTTCCCCCGGCCATGACTAATGAATAGATTAGGGCGGCTTTAATAACTTTGGCCCAAGCCATAACGGCCCAAGTGAATAGGGATGTGGGGCCTAGAGTGAATGCCATGGGGAGGACTATGGCTTCTAGATTAAGAGACTTTGTGAGGATGAATCCTCATTATTTTTCTTGGCTCTAGAGTGGGAGAAGATCCCCAAGAATTCTTAGATGAGGTATATAAGATTTTTAGTGCTATGGGAGTGACTTCAATTGAGAAAGCGGAACTTGACACCTATTAATTGAAGGACGTAGCCCAAATTTGGAATACTCAATGGAAAGCCAATAGGCCGGTTGCAGCGGGTCCCATTGAATGATAGTTGTTTAAGGAAGCATTCCTTTATAGGTACTTTCCCCATGAGAAGAGGGAGTGTAAGGTTCAGGAGTTTATAAACCTTAGACAAGGAAACATGAATGTGCAAGAGCACTCTTTAAGGTTTAACCAATTGTCTAAGTATGCCCCATCCTTGGTGTCGAACCCTAGAGATGAGATGAGTCATTTTGTTACCGGAGTATCCTACCTAGTAAAGGAAGAGCGCCATACGGCAGTGCTTCATGATGACATGAATATTTCTAGACTCATGGTCTATGCTCAATCTATTGAGAAGTCCAAGCTTAAGAGGGTGAACAAAAGTTTGAAGAAGGATAGGTCCAATGAACAAGATCAAATTAGATTCAAGAAGAGAGCTCCTAACCAATATTCTTCAAGTGTTCCTAAGGCTAATGAGGAGAAAGGTGGTGGACCTCAATTTTCTAAACCTCTTTGTGCTACTTGTGGGAAGAAACATTTTGGGAAGAGCTTAGCCGGCAAAAGTGCGTGCTATGGTTGTGGAAAACATGATCACCAAGTGAGAAATTGTCCTACTCTTATGGCTAGAGAAAGGGAGGCCAAGCAAGCTCCTCTCAATGGCCCAAATCTTGATGCTCAAAAGATGACACGTTTCTATGCTCTTCAAGTTAACAAGGACACGGGAACTAATTCGGATGATGGTGCCGGTGAGTTACGGTTCCTTGTTTTGTGATGAGATCCTTATGTGTTTTTCATGTTGTCCTTAGTTGGGTTTTCTTCTAAGTAGGGGATGGTATGTTAAATAGTAAGGTTGTTGAGAGTGTTGATATCCTTATCTCTTTCCTTCTATTTTTATTCAAGCTCGTGACCAAGAGTTCCTAATAGCTTTTTGCATATTATGGAGTCATGTGTAAATTTAAGTTGCCATAGATTCCTTATGTTATGCATGTTCTTGTTGAATTCTTATTAAATGGGAAAATGAGTTTTCGTGAATTGTGTTTTCCTCATGTTTATATGCATCTACGATAAGTTGCCTAAATGTTGCATGAGTTGACTTGTTGAGTATGCTTAGATGTGTTCTTGAAGATGTTGCATAACTGTGCTTCTATGTGAAAATTTCATAATGTACTTAATGATGTTGTGATGAGCTTGATATGAGGTGGAGAAGGAAGTCCTTCCAATGAAATGAGAAATGGTAAGGTTTGATACATAAGGAGTTGGTAGATGTATTACTACTTTCTTGATTTGCATGAAGTTGTTTGAACCTTTTTATGTGGAGTTGATGTTCTTCCTAGCTATGTGTATTGTATATATTTTTGTATGTATGATTGTGGGCTGCTAATCTTGAGTTTTTACCCTTAATGTTTTTAAGTGTCATTCGAGGACGAATGTTCCCAAGTGGGGGATAATGTAACAACCCTAAAAATGAAATAAGATGAACTAGAGCTTGGCATGTATTTTGGAAGTAGGTAACTTGTTAAAATGATGAGTTTTGACTTTTAAAGTATAGTTTGAAGTGTTTTGAGGTCAAACGTCAAGGGACGACCATGACTTTCGGAAACTAGTCTTTTGGTGCTAGTTTGTTCTAGTGTGTTATCATTGAAATTGGTGTGTAGTTTGAGGTATAAAACTTGTAGAAGTGACCCTAGTACCTAGATTGACATGTTTATGGGTTAAACGTCTGGGTACGACTCCCCAAGGACCACCCTAAGGGTCCTTGAGGAGGACTCTAAGTTTGGACCCCAAGCTGCCAAAAAGGGGTGAACTACGGCCATGACTTACGGCTAGTAAGTCTATTGACGCCTCATAAGTCTGCCTCCATCAGTCAAAACATAGCCTAGGGAGCCTTAGCTCCCATGTCCAAGTCTCAGTCACCAACTACGGACCAGCAGGACGATCCATAAGCCCACCTACGGTTCATAGATGGGGGTCTCGTATGTCACCCCTGCACTCTGTCAAGTTTCGGCCAACTTGAGGGGTGAGTTGGTAAATGCACCCCACATTACTAATAAGACATGGATGGTTATTTTATGTATTTTTAGGTATATTAAGTATATTAAAATTATAATTTCCCTATTGAGATTTCATTCTTCAAATAAAACCCTTCCCTGCCACAAAGGTTCTCTCTAGAACTCCATTGAAGATCAAGGTGATGATAAAGCTAGGGCTGTGGATTTTCAAGGGTATCTTCTTAAATTTTGTTTGGGTTCATCAGGGTTTAGGTATGGTGATCCTTTATCTAAGGCAAGCTTCACCCTAGAGTCTATTTCAAAAGAGTTTTCAAGGTTTTCAAACTTATGAAAAACCCCAATTCTTACTCAATATCATGGGTTCTTGCATCAAACGATTTAAATTGATAAGTTATGAATGTGTTGATGTTTAATTGATGATTTCAAGATGTAAAACTCTATGAACCCATGATTTCACTAAACTCCTACATTTGGCTGATGAAGTGTATTTTATGGTTATGATTGGATGATGATGGAATTGTTCTTAGATTGAATTGTATTATTGATTTATATTGTTATATATACCTAATTATGGTGAATTGTTGGGGAATTAAGTAATGGTGATTATGACTTTGGAGAATGGTAAGTTGACCTAACTTCATGTGATAGTAGAATTGTTCTTGTATGGATTGATCCACTTGAAAGGTGGAGGTGGTTATATACTGAATGTATTGTGATTATGGCTATGAAGGCATTATATGGTGAATTGAAGTGTTATCAAGTTATTGTGTAGATGGTTGTATATTGTGAAGATGTTTATGTGATCTCAATGATGATCTTGTGTGGAGTATAATTATATTGTGATACAAAGCATGTTCTCTCTTAATGATCATGTATGAGGTTGATCCAATGTGAAAGGTCCTCCTAGTATTGGAATGTAATCTTGCACATTGATTTGGTAGGCGTAGGGCATCCTCCTCCTTGAGTAATTGAATGTGATGTGATGAATGTATCTTAGGACCGGTAGACCAAATGTGGTATCCCCTTCATGAAGTGTGATTGATGTTTTGAATTGGTAGACCTAGTATAGATACCTTTTCACGAATGAATGAGTAATGACCTTGAATCGGTAAACCCAATATAGAAGGCACCCTTATTGGAAAGTCATGAGCTATCCTTAATGTACCTTGAATTGGAAGACCTAGTGAAAGGACCCTTTCTTGTGTAATGTACTTTGGTTCGGTAGACCTATTATTGGTAGCCTTCTCAAGTACAATGAATGTGAATGAAATACTCCATGGGAATGGAGGCTAAGCACCGAGTGGATAGGGTTAGATGGAAACTCTCCCAATGATAGGCTAGAGTTCCAATGAACATCTTCCTACCCCAGAACTATGTGCCCACACAGGAGATATATTAGATAGTGGTCTACACCAATGCTATAATATCATGTAGTTCTACCTTAGTCAAGTAGAACAACTTTTTCAGTGTGGGGGTAGAACACCGGATTCCATGCCTAGCTCTCATGGTCTATGTCGGTTAATGCCTATTCCCATCATGTGGGATGTGCACTCTAGTTATTGGATAGGATCTACAACGTGTAGGTAGTATTATGGGATGCTCTCTTCACATGGCATGAGTAGGCTTTGAAGATACTAAAGTGAGTTCCCTAAACCTTAATGGCTAATGAGTGAAAGTCCTCTAAAGGAATGAATGTGTCCTAAATGGCTTAATGAAGATGTTAGCTTATTGTCTAATTGAAATGATGAATGAGTAGATTTTATTGATGAAATGATTACTTAGCATGTTGTGTTTAAATGGAAATGTTCTTATCTATTGTAGCCTTGAGGAATACCTAGGTGCGGTATGAAGAGGTTGTATAGGCGGTCACTTGATGTCTTACTTAGGTGTGTCTTAGGTTAACTTTAGATAGAGGTCCTAAGAAGCTGAATGACTTATTCATATATGTACTTATGGTTTATATGTGGTTCTTGCGAAAATGTGATGTATGAGACTTTTTATATTGAATGTGATGATTATTATTCCTTAATATCATGTTATGAGGATTTTATCAAAAATGGCATACAACTATGATTATTATTCCTTTCAACATGTTTTTGCATGGTCATCATACTTAGTGCTTAATTGTTCTAACCCCATTCTTTATTTTATACAAAGTGTAGGTTCCGGAAAGTGATGGCAATTCTCTAGTGGAGCTTGGGATTAGAAGTTCTCACAACACCTATCTTGGTATGTCCTAATATGTTCGAGGACAAGGATTCTCTGTTTCTAGTTTTTTATTGAGCCTTTTGTAATAGACGTTAGTATTATTTTTTATTGTATAAAGGGCCATGACCCTATTTTGTTATGTTTGTCCTAGGATGGCCATGTGAGAGTTAGTCTTCCGCGGTGTCTTTGAAAGATGTTTTAACAAGATTTTAAATAGTTGGTCTTAGACAAAGTTTTAATTCTACACTATTTTCTATTGTCTATACAATGAATGAGCTAAGAGGGTTGTATTAGACCTCTTCGAGGTCGAGTACACCGTGTTACGTCTAGGGGGTGCTCTCGGGTCGTGACACCATGGAAACTCAATATCAGACATAACTCCAAAACATGAAACAGGATACAATGAACTCTTGGTATCAAACTTGAATAAGAATAGAAGGAAAAGAGATAAGGATATCAACACTCTCAATAACCTTACTATTCACAAACCATCCCCCACATAGGAGAAAACCCAACTAAGCCTATCATTAAACAACAAAAGGATCTCATCACCACAAAAGGAACTATAACTTTCCGGTACCTTCATCCGGATTATATCATTTTGCCTTGTTAGCTTGAAGCACATAGAAATGGTTCTTCTTTGGAGCATTGGGATCCGGGGAATCATAAGGAGCTTGTTTGGCCTCCCTTCCTCTAGTCGTAAGAGTGGGACATTTTCTCACTTGATGATCACTTTTGCCACACCCATAGCACCCACTAGCACTGGCTAGGCACTTCCCATGATGCCTCTTACCACAAGTGGCACAAAAAGGTTTAGAAAGTTGAGATCCACTACTTTTCTCTTTACTAGCCTTAGAAGCACTTGAAAAATCTTGGTTAGGAGCTCTCTCCACGAACCTAGGTTGACCTTGCTCATAGGATCTACCCCTCTTCAAATCCCTATTCACCATATTAGGTTTGGACTCCTCAATAGATTGAGCATACACAACAAGTCTAGAGATATTCATATCATCATGGAGCATCGCCGTACGACACTCTTCCTTAAATATGTCGAATACACCGGTAACAAACATACTCATCTCATCTCTAGGGTAAAACACCATGGATGGAGCATACTTAGACAATAGGGTAAACTTCAAGGAATACTCCTCAACCTTACACTCTCTTCTCACAGGGAAAGTACTTACCAAGGAAAGTTCCCTTAAACTCCTCCCATTCTATAGGACCCGCTTCAATCGGCCTATTGGCTTTCCATTCAGTGAACCACACTTGGGCCACATCTTTCAATTGGTAGGAAGCCAACTCCGCCTTTCCCCTAGAAGTTACTTCCATAGCATCTACTATTTTATAAACTTCATCCAAAAATTCTTGGGGATCTTCTCCCACTTTAGAGCCAAGGAAAATTGGAGGATTCATCCTCATAAAGTCTCTCAATCTTGAGGCCACGATACTCTCATTAAAATTCACCCTAGGGCCTACATCTCTATTTACTTGAGTTGTCATTTCCCGGGCTAGGGTTAGAAACACCGTCCTAATATCATCATTAGTCTTGTCCAGGGGAACCACCGGAACTTCATTCTCTTAAGGCACTTGGTCACCTTGAAGACCTTGATCACCTTGGGGAGGAACTGCCTCATTCACTACTTCCTCTTCCACTCTCCTGGTGGGAATTCTTCTTCTATTCATATCTTATAAATAGAAGAGAAGGATTAGGAAAAGGATACTTATAGAGCTAAAATCTAAGCCACGACTTCAAGAATATGAAATAAGTGTAACTTTTTATCGTCCTATTACCTCTCGCTCATAGATGTGTCGCGACGTACACCGATGAAAAAGACTCTACTAGATGTGGCTTGTGAGACATCAACCCTAAAACCATTTCCAAAATCGTAGGCTCTGATACCAAATGTGTCACGACCCGAGAGCACCCCCTAGTCGTAACATGGTGTACTCGACCTTGAAGGGGTCTAATACAAGCCTCTTAGATCATTCAATGCATAGATAGGAGAAATAGTGCAGAATTAAACCTTTTTATTTAAAACCATACGATTCAAAGTCATTCAATACTCATAGAAAATCTTTCAAAGGACATAGAGGAAGACTAAGTCTCACATGGCCATCTTAGAAAAACTTTTACAATATAGGGTCACGACCCTTTATAATCAAAGAATAGACAAAAGTCATAAAACATACAAACTAGAAAGGTAAAGTCCTTTTCCTCGATATATGAGAACATACCAAAACAGGTCTTGAGAGAACTCTAATCCCAAGCTTCACTATGGAGAATCAAATCGAGTGCCAATCCCTACACTTCATAAGAATAAAGAAATATGGGTTAGCACACAGAAATGTACTACGTACGATGACCATGCAAAAATATGCTTCAAAAGGGACATTTTGTTGAAAGCGATGCTTTATGCCATTTTTGTAAAACTTCATGAACATTGATACAAGAGAGGCATAATATAAGTCCCAACCAACATATAAGTCACCATTTCACATTAGAAAAAGATTACATATAACCCTTTACCTTTGCCTTGAGCCTCCACCTCAAGTAACCCTCAAGCTATACCTTGTGCAATGTATGGATAGTGTCCCATACCACCACCCACACTAAGGCATCACCTTAAGGTTACCAAAAGTGAACTTACCATTCATCCTTTTAACCTCTACAGAATAAAGAATTTTAGATACATAAACATCACATCATCACATTAAGACCAACATCTAAGACAACTCTAAGTCATACTTGTGCAATGTGCAAGTAGCATCCCATACTACTACTCATACTAAGTACTCCTTTGAAGTCACCCTAGACAAGGCACATTCATATACAATAGACATGACAAGGAAGTAACTCATAATACAATCCAAGTATATCATGCATCTTTACATTTAAGCATTTAAACCAACATTTTTCATTACATTCATTTAGGACACATTCATGCATTTAGAGGACTTTCAAACATTTAGCCATTAAGACTTAGAGAACTCACTATAGCCCTTTCAAAGCCTACTCGTGCAATGTATAGATAGCATCCCATACTACTACCTACACTTTGTAGTACCTATCAAGAAACTAGAGTGTGCATCTCACATGATGGGAATAAACGTTTAACCGACATAGACCATGAGAGCTAGATCATGGAATCCAATGTACTATCCCACATCGTAAGGTTTGGTCTACTTGCCAAAGGTAAACCGGTTAACATTAGCTCAAATGGAATCCTCTAGCTAATATCCTATGTGGGTACATAGTTATGGGATAGGAATATGTTCATTGGAACTCTACCCTAACATTGGGAGAGTTTCCATCTAGCCATATCCACTCGGTGCTTAGCCTACATTCCCATAGATTATTTCATTCACATTATATTAGTGTATTAGGGAGGAATTCCATAGGCATATCAACCCATGATACATCATTACCTAGGAAGGAATGTTATAAGCCTATCGATCCATGGTACATTCAAGGATATCTCTAGGGTCCATATGAAAGGAATGCTATAAGATTATCTATTCATGGTCCCTCCTTACATTCTTATACTCATGAAAGGAATGCCACTAGCCTATCGATTCATGGTACATTGACTCATTAAGAAAGGAATGCCACTAGTCTATCGATTCTAGAGTCTTCATTACATTAGATCATTTATGAAAGGAATGCATAAATCCTATCAATTCATAGCCATCAAGTCAAGACACATTCATCACTCATATATGAAAGGAATGCCATAATGCCTACCGATTCTAGACTCAACATTTACATTATAGGAACCCTTCACATTCCATCATTTTCATTCATGAGTGTCAAATTGAGAAATAGCCTTTCAATACTAACACAAATACATTGAATACAAGATCAACATTCTATCATTGAATCACATGTAAATCCTTCACATTATATAACATCATGATAATACTTCAATTCATCGCACTATGCCTTCATGTCCATGATCACAATGTACATAGTAAGTAAACACCTCTACCTTTCAAGTAGATCAACAATTCAAGCACAATTCTACATTAACATGAAATTAGGTCAAACATGCCCTTTCAAGGCTACGATCACAATTCCTCAATTCACCAAAAATTCTCCATAATTAGACATAGATGATGATACAAATCAATAATCTAACTCATTCTATGCATAAATCCATAAACATTCATTCATAATCAACAAACCCACTTCATACGGAACAATTTAGAAATTGAGAGAAATCATTGGTTCAGAGAGTATTTTCATCTTAAATCATCAATTGAACATCAATATAACCATATTTTATAATTTGAAAATGTTTGATGCAAGAACCGCTGACATCGAGTGAAACTTACGGTTTTTGTGAAACTTGAAAACTTTGAAACTTCTTTGAAATTGAGTCTAGGGTGAAAGCTAACCCTAGATGAAGGATCACCATACCCTATTAGATGAATTCCCATGGAAATTGAAGAAGAAACACCTTGAAATCCCCAACCCTACCTTGATCTTGACCTTGATCTCCAATGGAGTTTCTAGAGAGAACTTTTTAGAAGGGAATGGTTTTGATTTGAGAGATGAAATCTAAATGAGTGTTTCAATGTTTTAATACTCTTAAGATACCTTCAAACACTTAAAATAACCGTCCACATACTAATTGGGACTTGGGGTGAATTTAATAATTGACCCCTAGCTAGCTCGTGTCTTGACAACATTATAGGTTCCGATCAACGGTTCCCCATCCACGTACCATGGATGGTTGACGCCTCATACTGGTTATCCATCATTTGGATCAGAAGCTGGCCATTTGGGGCCCTGACCTACGGAGGCCATCCACGGGGCGTGGATGGACCTACGCTGCGTGGACCCCTTCCGTAGGTCACCCCATTTTGGGCAGCCTCATGGATTCCTTGGGGTCTTGGGGTCTAGAATTAGGGTCCTCCTCAAGGACCCTTAGGGTGGTCCTTCAGGAGTCGTACCTTGACTTTTAACCCCTAAGCACCTCAACCATGCCTCGGGACAACATTAAACAACTTCGAAACTAAAGACAAACACAAACGCACACAAGTTAGGCTCTAGTTTCACTAGTTCATTTTTAGAGTCGTTACACGATGCAAAGCAACTATAAAGTCCGTGTTTAAGTCTTCCCACTTCCAAGTAGGAATTATAATATCTTGACCTAAACCTGCTGGTTTCTGATGCTCAACCTTCACTTGTTAGCAATTCGGATATTTGGCCACAAATCCCGCAATATCCTTTTTCATCCCATTCCACCAACAGATCTATCGCAAATCATGGTACATCTTGGTGGCTTCCGGGTGAATAGAATACCGAGAACTATGGGCTTCAGTCAAGATATGCTCCCTCAGTTGATCAACATTTGAAATGAACAACCGACCTAGATATCTAAGGACACCATGTCCCCTTTGGGAGAAAGTCTCAACGAACTTTCTAAGTAATGATTCTTTCAATTCTATCAATGTCGGATCAAGACAGTGCTTTGCTATAACATCAGCCTAGAGCTCTGCTTGTGATAGAGCTCTAGGCAAACTCTTGCCCGCATCCGTCTTAATCAGATCCACCTCAATACCCTTGCTTGAAACGATATGGCCTAAGAAGGGTACGGACCTTAATCGGAATTCACACTTCCTAAACTTTTCAAAGAGTTGTTGGTGCTTGAGAATTCGCAATACAATTCTCAAATGATCAATGTGCTCATTCTCACTTCTTGAGTAAATCAAAATATCATCTACGAACACAATTACAAACATGTCAAGGTACTGTTTATACACCCTATTCATCATGTCCATAAACGGCGTCGGAGCATTAGCCAAACCAAAGGACATAACCAAAAACTCATAATGACCATATCAGGTTCTGAAAGTCATTTTCAGAATATCTTCCTCTTCCACCCTCAATTGGTGATAACTCGATCAGAGATAAATTTTAGAGAAATAATTTGCCCTTTGAAGTTGATCAAATGAGTCATCTATTTTCGGAAGTGGATACTTGTTCTTAATGATCACCTTATTCAATTGTCGATAATCGATACACATACTGAGTGAACCGTCTTTATTCTAAATAAACAACATTGGAGCACCCAATTGAGAGATCCTCGATCGGATGAAACCTTTATCCAATATATCCTTCCATTGTTCTTTCAACTCCTTAAGTTCCATCGGAACCATTCTATAAGGAGGAAAATAGATAGGTTGGGCATCGGGGAAAAGGTCAATCCCGAAGTCTATTTCCCTTTCGAGAGGAATACATGGTAAACCTTCAGGGAGAACTTCTGGAAACTCTTTTACAACCGGGACCAACTCAAGAGTAGGAGTTTCGGACTCCACATCCCACACCCTCACTATATGGTGGACACAACCCTTTGAGATCATTTTCCTTGCTTTTAGGAAGGAAATAAATTGACCTCTAGGCATAGAGTTTCCCCCCTTCTACTCTAGGATAGGCTCATTTGGGAATTGAAATATGACTAACTGAGTTCTAAAATCGATAGAGGCATAACATTAATGTAACCAATCCATCCCAAGTATGACATCAAAAGATTTCATGTCAAGCTCTACCAAGTCTACTAAAATAACTCTACGAGATAAGGAAATGGGACATCCTTTATACACCCTTTTTTCCAACACAGAATCACCAATAAGGGTAGAGACAAAAAAAGGTTCTAACAACACATCGAGAAACATATCAAATCTCATAGCTACATAAGAAATCACAAAGGACAAAGTAGCACCTGGATCAAGCAAAGAATACACATTTATTTGGAAAACATTTAACATACCATTCACCACGTCAGTGGAATTCTCTTGATCACCATTAGTTTGGAGAGCATATAATCGGTTTTGCTTAGGAGCACTTGCACCCAAACCACTAGGACCGGATGAAGAGTAGGACTTGGACTTGGAGGAGAATTTGAAGAACCTTTCCTGGAGAACTTTTGTTGGAACCTTGAACAACCTCTTTCACCAGACCTAGAATGTGAATAGTAACTATCACCCACCCTTGCTCTCTTTGCCTCTCTAGATCTTTCCTTGACATTTTGTCCCTCAATTTGTTGGGCATGCAACATAAGGAGAGAAATGTCCATGTCATGGACAAGCATAGCGGTGCAAACTTACTCATCTTGGCCCTACGATCTGCCACAATGAAAGGAGAATATTTTGATAGTTGAGTGCACCATAAGGCATACTCCCTCACACTTATATTTCCTTGCCTAAGATTAATGAATTCAAGTACCTTGGCCTCTCTCATCTCAAGAGGGAAAAAAATGTCAAGAAAAGAACTTCTGAACCTTTCTCATTCTATGGGACCCACTTCCAGCTGCCTTTCCTCATTCCACTGATTGAACCAAATCTGAGCAACCCCTTTGAGTTGGTAAGCGACAAATTCCGCATTCTCTATTTGAGTCACTTCCAATATAGAAAGTATCTTGTAGAGCTTGTCGATAAACTCTTAAGGGACTTCCTCAACTCTGGAGCCATAAAATTCAAGAGGGTTCATCCTTGTAAAATCCCTCACTCTTTCCTCTGCCTTACCTACATTTGGGTTCATGAGGGCTACCACCTCTCTATTGGCTTTTGTCGTTACGGCTTGAGGCAACACTTGGATAGGCAACCTGAACTCTTCATTCGTTACATTCTCATTCAATGGGTCAAACAGAGCTGAACGAAAAGCTTGGGGAAGAACTTGAAGAGGAATATCTCGATCAGCATTGTCTCCCTCCACCCTTCTAACATTATCGTTTCTAGTAGTCATATCGTGAAAAACCATCAGGTAAGGATTAGGAGAAGGACTTATAGAGTTAAACTCCACGGCACGACTTAGAGAAATGTAGAAGTGAAGTTTACTTAACAACTAATAGCCTCTCATTCATAAATGTGGCGCTCTTCACACTTATGAACAAGACTCTACTAGACATGGGTTGAGACATCCTAGAACCATTCTAAACCTTGTGCTCTGATACCAAGGTCGTCACGACCCAGGAATACCCCCTAGATGTAGCAACGCGTATAAGACCTCGAGACTCCTCATACAAGCCACTTAGCATATCATAACATAAAGTAATAGAAATTGGTGTGGAAGTTTAAAACATTTCAACACAATCGAAGTCTTCATAAAACGAGCATAAGTCTAATACCATAGTCTCAAACCATCTAAAATAATATAAATAAAGTCTTGGGACGCAGCCCATACAATAGTGAAACACTTGAAAAGAAAGACATAAAAGAGATAAAGGGTGATGGCATCCTCGAACACAATGAGGACTCACCAAATCTTTACTTCCTTGTCGGACCCTACTTTTGATAAGAATGTAGGAAATTACAAAATATACAAAATATGATTTCTAGCATAAACAACATAAACATAAGCATTAGTCAACATATGACATAAGACATAAACATAATCAAGACATAATCAACATCATAATAAAAGAGGAATACTTCCTTAAGTAACCTGACTTATCCTTAGCCAAGACATAGGTCATTCGCCTCTAGTCAAGCTTGAATCATGGAAGGCATAACTGGCAACAGTCCAATCAAATCATCCTTATAACATAATTACATTATTCATACTTACTTTTAAAGACATGGGGATTCGCCTCAATGCCTAGCTTATAAAGTCTAATGGGTATTTGTCACACCCCAAACTCAAGGTGCGCAGCTAGCTCCTAATGCCAAAACTCAGGCCCAAGCCGACCCTACAGAACAATTTGCTACTAGTGCATGGCAGTCACACGCAATCAAGAAAAAAAAATATATATATCGGCTTAAAACTAAATCCTTAGTCAGCATGGCCCCTATCAACAGATCTATAAACAAAACAACTATTCCCAAGAGTTCAACAGTCCTGATTGGGCCATCGAGGCCACCGTGATGACTATACCAAAACTGAAAGGAGGTATATATCAAGACAATACATCAAAGAGTTCACAGGCTTCAGCAAACCAACAAACTAGGCCAGCATGGCCATAACGTAACTATACACCCAACACACTAGTTTGCAAGCCTCTACGAGTAGTAAAGATTTGCGGGATAGGGCCATAGCCTACCCATAAAAATATATACAAGAAAAACTAACAAACCTACCAACACTGGCAGCTCTGGAGGAAAGGGGCTAGCCAACCCGGTAGAAGTCAGTCCTGCTGCTGAGGAGGTCTACTCGGTCATCCGTCGGGACCTGCATGCATGAATATACCACCCCCAGGCAATGGGGAGTCAGTACGAAATATTGTACAAACTATGAAAGTCAATAAACTATGAGCAGGTATCCTAATTTATTGGAATAATCCGATAAATAAATCAAGGATAAGATAAGTGTACTGACCTGCTCCTAAATCTAAACTTATCAAAGATAATAAAATAACAACCTAACCAATCCCCCATAAGCACAACAGGTAAACAACACACAAGACCACCTACTCAGGGCCCAATAAGCCTGGAAGGTGCCAATCAATTTATATACCCCTATCGGTAGTCCCCTAACCCCGTAGGCAATCGCGTAGCCATGTTAGGCAATAATATAGCCTCGTAAGCAGCACATAGCTCTCTTAGGCATCAACATAGCTTATAGACAATAGCCCTGTAGGAAGCACATAGCCTTCTTAGGCGTCAATATACCCTTGTAGGGAACTCATAGCCCTTCACGGAATTAATATAGGCATGTAGGCAACTTATAGGCCTTTTAGGCATCCATATAGCCCCGTACGCAGAACATATCCCTTCTAGGCATAGATCACATACGTGCAGCTAACAACAATAGCCCCAAGGGCAACAATAATAATCCAATTGCTAAAAGCGAGCAATTTAGTTATAAGAAGCCTATACAAATAGCCTCTAAGTCGTGTCCAACATAGGGACACTACTAACTGAATAAGAATCCTGACAATGGAGGATTATATCAACTCGAGTAGCCAATAATCAACAATAATGTCTACAAGTATAACAAGGATAACAACCTAATTACATTTATCCTAAAATTTAAGGAAACATGTCGTAAGTTGGGAATAACCTTAACATACCTTTCCAATGAACGCACAAAAGACAGTATTTCATTTTTGAAAGTTATACACAACTGGTACGCACCTATAAACAGTTCATAATTAATTTTAAATCGGTAGATTTGCCATATTACCCAACCTTGTCGAAACATCCGTAAAAAATCATAAAAACAATCATGAAAGAGTCCCGAGATGATTACCTTAGTTAACCAAGTGTAAACCTTTAAGAAACACCAATAACTACAAATTTATATCTTCAAAAACGAGATACAAATGCAACTAATAGAAGGAAAAAACTATTGCCAAATGTAGAGATCACGTTAATAGGCACGGGGGCAACCTTTAATGGTAGAAATCGTCAAAAACTAACCTTTATCATGCAAGAACTCCAAAGGAACCGTCTCTTAAGCTTTCTTTCTGGTTTTGAAGTGAAAAGAAATTTTTTCATGGCTTAAAATGTTGAGTAAGCCAACATACCACATTTTTGACCCGACCCGGATCCGACCTAGATTCTTCCCCGGCAGTCCGTAGTAAAAGCCTCATAACTTTTTATTCTGATGTAGGTTGGATACGGGGTTTTGTTGGTTGCAAAGTATACTCGTAGTCCTTCGATTTAATAGGTGATAGGCTTTCTAATTGTTTATATATTAGGAGAAAACTTCTAAGACATTTGACCCAAAATTTAGAGAAATCTTTAAAAAGGAACTTACGATATCTTTCGCCAACTTTTATTTTGCCACTTACCTAACTTCATAACTTGATATACACCCCTTGAACACTTAAAATGTTACATACCACATCATTCCTAATTTATTAACCACCCTCCTTGTCTTTCGACGAAGATACGAGTTAATTTAGACCTTTTAAAAAGTCAGGGTGTTACATCCTTCCCCTCTTAGAAATATTCATCCTGGAATTAAAAAATCTGAGTGACGCGGTTAGGAGTTTCCAAAATTTAGGCAAAGTATCCATTGTAAATGTGACTATCCAGGAATATGAAACGCATAAATTCTAACCTAGGAGTCTCACATGATAACAGAAATAGCTAAGCACTATAGCTCCGCAGTAACAGTGCAAGCAAATATACAACGAAAACAACAATAATAATAATAAGCAACAATATAAAAAAAAGATTTCTATCTAACCTCACTGCACTAATATAAACTGATATGCCATCACCCTAGGGTATGAAACAAGTGAGGATATTTGGACCTCATGTCATCCTCAGCTTTCCAGGTCACCTCTTCTCTATTCTTGTTTCTCCACAGTACTTTAACCGAAGCTACCTCTTTAGTTCTCAATTTACGGACATGCTGATCTAATATGGCAATTTGAGTTTCCTTATAGGACAACTCCTTTTTTATATGAATATACTCAACCGGGATAACCCGAGAAAGGTCTCCTACGCACATCCGTAGCAATGATACATGGAAAACTTGTTGAACAGAATCTAGCGCCAAAGGCAATTCTAACTCAAAAGCCACCCGCCCTACCCTCCGAAGGATCTGGCAATCTTGGACTAAGCTTGCCATTTTTGACAAATCTCATAACAGCCTTCATAAGCGAGACTTTTAAGAATACCCAGTCATGACACAAAGCTCTAAGTCCCTTCGTCGCACATCTGAGTATGTCTTCTGTTAGCTTTGAGTTGTTAGCAACCTCTCCGGAATGATCTGAACTTTCTCCACTGTCTGTTGTACTAAGTTAGGTCCAATCAACTATGACTCATCTATCTCAAACCATCCAATAGGGAACCTCCTTTTTTTGCCCATACAAAGCCTAATAAGGTGCCATCTCATTGCTTGAATGATAATTATTATTGTATGTCAAATTATGCGCTCAGCCTGGCCATTTGACTGAGGGTGAAAAGTTATACTAAGATTAACATGTGTCCCCAGTCCTTTCTGGAAGGACTTCCAAAAGTTGGCTGTAAACTATGCTCCTCTATCAGAGATAATAGATATTGGGACAACGTGTAGCCTAACAATCTCTCTAATATAGAGCCCTACATTGTCTTTGGCCGTAAAAGTAGCCCTGACTGGTAAGAAGTTGGGCTGATTTTATTAGTCTATCAACAATTACCCAAATAGAGTCAGATTTTGTTAGTGCTTCCAACTTCCACAAAGGAATGACGATCTCCTGAACTAGCCCAACGGGCTTTTGGTGCTCAATCTTCCCCTGTTGGAAGTTAGGACACTGTGCTACCAACTCATCAATTCATCCTGCGCCACAAATAGATCTCTTTAATATCAAGATACGTCTTCGTTGAACCAGGGTGAATAGAATAACGGGAATGATGTGCCTCTTCCATAATCTGATGTTGAAGCACTGCAACATTTGGAACACACAATTGACCGCTATATCTAAGGACTCAATCTCTTGCTATATCAGATGCTACATATTATTGATCTTGAGCCTTGGCTCTGAGTTGCTCTAGGCTAGGATCCTCTTGTTGCCGTGATTTTACTTCTACAACTAGAGATGATAAGGCTGTGTCCTGAATCGTTACCCGACTATCTTCTGCCTCTAACAATATTACTCCCAAGCTAGCTAACTCATGAAGCTCTCGTGCTAGCTCACAATTCACAACACCTAAATAGGGTAAACTACCCATAGATTTTTGACTAAGGGCATGGTCTACCACATTCGCCTTTCCTGGAAGATATAACATATCCACGTCATAGTCTTTCAGTAACTCAAGCCATCGACGTTGTCGCAGATTTAACTCCTTCTGTCTAAATATATATTGAAGGCTTTTATGATCTGTGAAGATGTCAACAGGAATTCTATATAAATATTGTCTCCAGATCTTTAACGTATGCACAACTGCAGCCAACTCTAAATCATGAGCCAGATAGTTCTTCTTATGCTTTCTCAACTACCTTGAAGCATATGCGATGACCTTACCATGTTGCATTAGAAAAAATCCCAACCCAACACCAGAAGTATCACAGTATACCACATAGGCTTCTGAACCCTTTGGCAATGCTAGAACTGGTGTTGATGTTAACCTATCCTTCAACTCTGGGAAACTATGCTTGCAGGCCTCAGTTCACTGGAACTTAGCTGTCATTTTATTCAGCTTCGTTAATGGTTCAAAACGACTCTACAAATCTTATATAGTACCCAACTAACCCTAAGAAACTACGAACCTCAGTCAGAGTCATGGGTCGGGGCCAATCTATAAGGCCACATTGTTTTATGCATCAACCGCAATGCCTGCATCTAATACAATATGGCCTAAGAAATCTAGAGAATCCAACCAGAACTCATACTTAGAAAATTTTGTATAAAGTTCTCGATCTCGAAGAACCTGAAGGACTGCTCGCAGATGATTTTCATGCTTAGCTTTTGAACGTGAATACACAAAAATATCATCAATAAATACAATCACAAACAAGTCTAGTTAAAGCCTGGATATTCTATTCATCAAGTCCATGAACACTGCTGGGGAATTAGTTAATCGAAAAGATATTACCAAGAACTCAAAGTGTCTATATCTGGTTATAAAAGTTGTCTTGGGAACGTCTTTGTCCCGAACTCGTATCTAGTGGTACCCTGATCTTAAATCAATCTTCCAGAAGCACTTGGCACCTTGTAACTGATCAAACAAGTCATCGATCCTCGGAAGGGGATACTTATTCTTTATAGTCGCCTTATTCAGATGTCGGTAATCGATACACATTCTTAGTGAGCCATCTTTCTTCCTTACGAATAATATTGGCGCGCCCCATGGTGAAGGACTAGGCCTAATAAAGACTTTATCCAGGAAGTCTTTCAGATAATCCTTCAAATCCTTTAGCTCAACAGGAGAAATTCTATATGGAGGGATATATATGGTTGTGTACCTGGTAGAATATCCATAGGAAAATCAATTTCCCGTTCTGGAGGGATACTAGGGAGCTCGTTTGGAAGTACATTTAGATACTCATTAACAACCGGAATATACTGAATAGTTGGTGGTTTTGCATCTATATCATGAACATGAACATGAACAAGATGATAAATACAACCCTTAGTAATTATCCTTCTCACCTTAACATATGAAATAAACCTACCTTTCGGCATTGTTGTATCGCCTTTCCATTCCCGAACTGCCTCTCCTGGAAAATGGAATCTAACAATCTTTGTCTGACACTCAACATTAGCATAACAAGATGCTAACCAGTCCATACACATAATGTCGTCGAAATCAACCATCTCTAACTCTATGAGGTCTACAGAGGTCTGACGGTCGATAATTTCTATCGTGCAACCTCGATAGACTCTTTTCGCAACAATAGACTCACCAACTTGTGTAGATATAATAAAGGGTCGATCTAATGATTCTGCTACTATACATAACTTCCCCGCAATAAATTTAGTAACTTAAGACAGAGTAGATCCCACATTTATCAAAGCAAAAACAAATGGGAGAAAACAATCAATATACCTGTCACAACATCTAGTGACGACTCTGAGTCCTGTCAGCCGGCTAATGAATATGTACGATTTTGTCCACTACCAGAACTAGATGCTCCCTCTCTGCCTTTGCCTCTACCTCTACCTACTGAAGTCTGGGGTCCACGCCCTTTTGACTGTACTGATAAGGAGCAACCTACTACTGACCTGGTCGACTAACGTATACCACCCTGACCTATGGTCGGGCAGTTTCCCCACTTATGCCCCTCTTCTCCACAAGAATAACAACCTGTGGAACCCTGTCTGAACCTACCGAAATCCATCCTACCCTAAGTAGGGCAACGCGGTGAGGCTATCCTAGCCTGGCCTGAACCCCTCTGCTGCTGATAACCTGATGCTCATGAACCCTCTCCTGGCCCTGACTATCCCTCACGATTAAATCTACTACCCTGGAGCTGCTGTGGTGGAGGTCTAGGTGGCCTAATAGAATATCGGGGTCTGGGACCACCCTGAAATTTTTCGTGTGAACCAGCAGGCCTAGCCCTCTTCTGTCTCTCTCTCTCGACCCTCTCACTCATATTTTGTCAATGTCGGCGATCTTCTATGCCTTGTGCAAAGGCCTAAATTTTTTAGATATCGTTATTATCATTCCGTGCAGTGGTAGAACAAGGGTCGATATAGTCTTAGTCAAGCCCTCACACAAATTTCCTCACCCTATCATGCATCATATCAACAAATGCTGGTGCATAACTAGCCAATGAATCAAATCTCAGCCCGTACTCTCGGACACTCATGTTGCCCTGTCGAAGGTTCAGAAATTGGTGCACCCGGCGATCCCTAATATTTCGAAGCAAATAGTGATCTATGAAAGTTTCTGTAAAGTTATCCCAAGTGGGTAGAGATGTATCTTTTCCCCTATATCTCTCCCAAGTTTCGTACCATAATACTGCAACATTGTGCAATCAAAATGCTGCTAACTCAACTGACTCAGTCGCTAAGGCATGCATGACTCTAAAGATCCTATGAAACTGATCAACAAAGTGTTGAGGGTCCTCTCTGCATTCTGTCCGTGTAAACTGTGGAGGATTAAAGGCAAGAAATTCATGAACTCTCAAACTTCCGGGCCCTTCAAAAGGTACGGCAATATCTGGCGTAACTATGTAGCTACTAATTGTGCTTACATACATATTGCACTCTTGAAATCCTGATTAGATGGTATAGAAGGAACTAGAGGTTGTACTCCTGGTGGAGCCGGAAGTCCTATAGACCTCGGAGGCTTCTGAAGCGGTGGAAAAGCTATAGGGGGCAAGAAAATATCTCCCCCTGGGTCTCACAATGGGCTACCTACCTTGTCGGTACCCTCACCTGCAGTTGTATCTATCCCCTTGCTAGTTGTTGTTTGTCTGGTGTCAGCCATCGCTCTCTGCATACAAGTATCAATTATTAGGCTGAAATCTCAACCCTTAAGACACCACTCTATATCATGAGGTGAGGAAAAGAATGATAGTCATTCTAACATGCTCGTTAGGTTCTTTCTTACCGAATGTGGTGCACAACATATTTATAAACAAGACTCAACTAGACATGGCTTGCAAACTCCCTAGGATACGATGTTGCTTTGATACCAAGTTTGTCACGCCCCAAACCCAAGGGGTGCAACTGGCTCCTAATGCCAAAACGCAGGCCCGAGCCGACCCTGTTGAACCATTTGCTACTAGCGCATGGCAGCCACACGCAATCAAGAAAACAAACAAGTATATCTCGGCTTAAAACTAAGCCCTCAGCCAGCAAGGCCCCTGTCAACAGATCTATAAATGATACAACTACTACCAAGATTTCATATAAAGAAATAGCGAACCAGAAGAAAAGTCGTAATTGGGCTATCGAGGCCACCATGATCTCTATACCAAAACTAAAAGCAGGAATTATATATCAAGACAATACATCAAACAACTCACATGATTCAATAAACCAAGAAACTAGACCAATAAGGCCATAACATAGCTATACACCCCACACACTTGTCTGAAAGCCTCTAAGAGTAGTAAAGATTGGTGGGACAGGGCCCCAGCCTACCCATAAATATATATAAAATAAAAGCTAACAAACCTCCCAACTCTAGAAGCTCTGGAGGAAAGGGGCTAGCCAACCGGATAGAACTCAATCCTACTGCTGAGAAGGTCTACTCGGTCATCTTTCGAGACCTGCATGAATGAATGAAGCCCTCCAGGCAATGGGGCGTCAGTACGAAAAAATGTATACAGTATGAAAGGCAATAGACTATGAGCAGGTAACCTAATATACTAGAATAATCTGATAAATAAATCAAGGATAAGATAACTGTACTGACCTTTTCCTAAATCTAAACTTATCAAAAATAATAAAACAACAACCTAACCAAGTCCCCATATGTTCGGCATGTACAATCAACACACAAGACCACCTACTTAGGCACCCATAAGCCCGGAAGGTGCCAATTAGTCTATATACCCCTATCGGTAGTACCCTATCCCCATAGGCAGTCACATTGCCCTCTTAGGCATTAATATAGCCCCGTAGGTAGCACATAGCTCTCTTTGGCATCAACATAGCTTATAGACAACTCATAGCCCTCTTAGGCAACAAGATGGCCCTGTAGGAAGCACATAGCCTTCTTAGGTGTCAATATATCCCTGTAGGTAACTCATAAACCTTCTAGGCATCAATATAGCCCTGTAGGCAACTCATAGTCCTCTTAGGCATCCATATAGCCTCGTAGGCAGAACCTAGCCCTTGTAGGCATAGATCACAATCTTGCAGCAAACCATAATAGCCCCATGGGCAACAATAACAATCCAATCGCTAAAAGAGAGCAATTAGTTATATGCAACCTATAGAAATAGCCTCTAAGTCTTGTCCAACATAGGGAAGCTACTAACTAAATAATAATCCCGACAAGCGAGGATTATATCAAGTGGAACAGCCAATAATCAATAATAATGGATACAAGTATAACAAGGATAACAACCCAATTACATTGTTCCTAAGCTTTAAGGAAACATGTCGAAATTAGTGAATTGCCTTAATGTACCTTTCCAATGAATGCTCAAATGACCGTAGTTTCTCCACGAAAGTTGTTCCTTATGTCCTATGCTTCACAAACACTATATATACACAACAGGTACGCTCATATAAATAGTTCATAATTAATCTTAAATCAGCAGATTTGCCATATTGCCCCAACTTGTCGAAAAGTCCGTAGAAATTAATAAAAACAATCATAAGAGAGTCCCGAGATGATTAGCTTAGTTAACCAAGTGTAAATCTTGAAGAAACACCAATAACTACAAATTTATATCTTCAAAAACTAGCTCTAAACGCAGCTAGTAGAAGGGAAAAATGATTGCTAGAACTCCATAGGAACCCTCTCTTGATGGTAGAAATCGTCAAAAAATAACCTTCATCAATCTTGAACTCCATAGGAACCGTCTCTTAAGCTTTATTTCTGGTTTGGAAGTGAAAAGTAATGTTTTCATGGCTTAAAACATTGAGTAAGCCAACATACCACATTTTTTACCCGACCCGGATTCTGCCCCGGCAGTCCGTTGTAAAAACCTCATAACTTTTTATTCTGATGTCGGTTGGATACGGGGTCTTATGCGTTGCAAACTAAACTATTAGGCCTTCCATTTAATGGCTGATAGGCTTTCTAAATATATATATATTGGGATAAAACATCCAAGATATTTTACCAAAATTTTAGAGAAATCTTTAAAAATGAAATTACGATAACTTTCGCCAACTTTTATTTTGCCACTTACCTAACTTCAAAATTTGAGATACAACCCATGAACACTTAAAATATGATGTACCACATCATTCTTAATCTAATACCCACCCTCCTTGTCTTTCTACGAAGATACGAGTTAATTTAGACGTTTTGAAAAGTCGGGGTGTTACAGTATTCGCCTCTTGCCTTACTTACTTTTAGATCGCGGGTACTCACCTCCAAAATATCATCATATGACACAGGTACTCGCCTCCACATAATTTCATAAGTATCATGGGTCCTCGCCTCCATGTCCATTCATCATAGTAAGAACGCAAGGACTCACCTCTTGTTCATTTCTATGGAGTATGAGAATCACCTCACATCCCTACATTGGGAGGTCAAGGGTAATCACCTCTAGCCTCATCAATTACATAAGCTTTTAGTCTAGATTCATTTTAGGTAAGAAATCCTTTCCACCTTGAATCATTCATGTGAGTAAACCTTTCACATTTATACATTCATAATTAAGAAATTCATGTGGGAAGTATCCCTTCCTCAACAATAACATCATATTCATCATATATGCTTCAATCTCAATCAATTAACATCATATTCATCCTACATTCTTAAATCTCAAACAATTCTAGTCATAATTCATCAATACTTTAAGGAGATATCAAAACCCATAAAGTTTCCCTTTAAGGCATCACCCTAGTTTATCAATTCAAGGTTAAAATCATGGAATAGGCATGGGTACATGTAATATCATACTAAAAACATGTAATCTTACCAATTCAATCATAAATAATAATAATCACCTCAATTGGATCAACATTCAACATTGCCTACAACCAATGAAAGAAACCCTAACTAGAATTGGAGTAATTCTTCTTCAAATTGTGAAATATGGGTTAACACACAAAAATGTACTAAGTATGATGACCATGTAAAAACATGCTTTAAAAAGGGACATTTTTGTTGGAAACCATGTATTATGCAACTTTTTAGAAATATTATGAACTATAGCATAAGAGATATCAAATACAAGTATAATCATCATACAAGTCATACATCACATTTAGACAATATCAACATGTAAACCATTACATTCACCTTAGACCTTCACCTCAAGTAACCCTTATGCTATACCTTGTGCAATGCATGGATAGCGTCCCATACCACCATCCACACTAAAGTACCACATTAAGGTTACCAAAAGTGAACTTACAATTTATTCCTTTTCACCTTTACACAATATCCATACATAAGAGACATAACATTTCATAAGGAATGACAAGGGAAAATAACTCATAATATGACCCAAGTATAGCATGCATCATCACATTAAGCATTTAAAAGTCAACACTCTTCAATAATTTCATTTAGAGGACTTTCATACATTAGTTATTAAGACTTAGAGAACTCACTATGACCCTCTCAAAGCCTACTCGTGCAATTCATGGATGGCATCCCTTACTACCACCCACACTTCATAGAAATCCTCAAGAAACCATAATGCACATCTCACATGATGGGAGTAGGCATTAACCGACATAGACCATGAGAGCTAACCATGGAATCCGGTGTCGGATGACCCCACACTATAAAAAGGTGTTCTACTTGCCTAAGGTAGAACTAGGTACATTTAACTTGGTGAAATCAACGGGCTAAAATCCTATGTGGGCACATAGTTAAGGGATAGGAAGATGTTCGTTGGAACCCTAGCCTAGCATTGGGAGATTTTCCATCTTACCATATCTACTCGGTGCTTAGCCTCTATTACATCATTATACTTGAAAGGGCCACCAACATTAGGCCTACCGACCCAGAGCACATTACACATGAAGGGCCACCACCATTAGGTCTACAGATTCAAGGTACATTTAAGGATAGCTCATTGATCTTCTTAGAAAGAGCCACCACCATTTGGTCTACCGTTTCTAGGTTCATCATCTCACACAAGAAAGGGCCACCACCATTCGGTCTACCGTTTCAAGGTTAAATATTTACTTTAGTTTCTAGACTCCTCGTGAAAGGCTACCAACTTTAGGTCTACCAATTCAAGACATTAGCCTAGAATACTTCATCATTCATTCATTCATTCATGAAAAGGTTATCAACATTAAGTCTACCAATTTAAGACATTAAGACAATAAGTCAAGATGCATTCATTATACAAGAAAAGGCTTCCTAATCCTACCAATGAAATATATACAACATAAATAAGACAACACTTCACATTTCATCATTATCATACATGAGTGTCAAATTGAGAAATAGCCTTTCAATAATAACACATTTACATTCACAACATGATCGCCTTAACTTCATTAGATTCTCATTCATATACTCAGTAAGTAAACACCTCCACCTTTCAAGTGGATCAATAGGTCAAGCACAATTCAACTTCAACATGAAATTTAGTCATAACTTGCCTTCAAGGCCATGAATCTCAAATCATCAACACACCAAAAATTTACCATAATTAAGGCACAGATAATGATACAATTCAATAACCCAAAGCAATTTAGACATATTCCAATCATAAGCTTCAATAATCAACAAACCCACTTCATAAAGGTACAATTTAGGAATTGAGAAAAATCATGGGTTCATAGAGTATTTTCATCATAAATAATTAATTAAACAACAATAAAATCATAATATGACATTAGTAACCATTTGAAATCGTTTGAACAAGGAACCCATGAGATTGAGTAAAACTTTAGGTTTTTCATGAACTTGAAAACATTGAAAATTTACTTTGAATGGACTCTAGTGGTGAAAGCTACCCCTAGATGAAGGATGACCATACCTTTCTTAAGATTCCCCAAGAAATTTGATGAAGAAAGGCCTTGAATCCAAATCCTAGCTCACACTTCTTCTTCTTCTTTGAGTTAGAGAGAGAAATATTAAGAGAAGAAGAACTTTGGGGTTTTGATTTGTGTGTTTTGAATAATGGGGTAAAATAGGTAATAAAAGACTTAAAACTATAAAACTATCTATTTGAAATGAACCCATATCAATAAAACTTAAATATGAAATTACCAAAAGGACCTTCACTTGACAGCCCTGTCCAGTCACACCACAACTTCGACGGTCCGTGAAGGGGACCAGGGCCCGTGGTGGCGCCCGTGGTCCTCTAGGCAGCAGCTCCATTTGCTTTCCAAGCCTTCATGAGGCCAAGGCATGATCACGGGGCCTCCCATGATCAGTGGTCAACACCACGACTCGTGGTGGAGGTCGTGGTCTAGCCTTAGAATTATGGATGCAAGGCCTTGGAGCCTTGACACCAAGTCACCTCAACGCCCATCCTCACGCCTCGTCAAGGGAACCACGGCCCATGGGGGAACCCATGGTCCATTGACCAGTTGTGTCTCAACTTTGAAACATCCTCACCATGCTACCGCAACCCCACGAACCTTTTGACGGCCCATGGTCATGACCACGAGTCGTGAAGTGGCTCGTGAAAAGGAGCCTTGACTTAGCACCAAACTAGGGCACAGTGCCTTGCCACCACGGATGGAACCACAGGTCGTGAAGACCCTCATGGTGATGTAAGTCAGTGGCTAGGCCTAGTTTTTAGGCAGACTTGGCCCCCTCACCATGGCCTACCTCCAAAACCGTAAGCCCTTGCCCTTAATTCTTGATGTTAACCCCCACGTTTAGCCTTTAGTTTAACCTATCATTTTTCGAGTCGTTACACTTCTATAGGTTTTTTTGAAGTGGGTGAAGTTTCCTTGATAGGTCCCAAATTGGTACATGAACCTATGGAAAAAGTTTGGCTTATTAGAGAAAGGTTGAAAATGGTTTAAAGTCGACAAAAGTTTTATGTCGATGTTAGAAGAAGATACCTTGAGTTTTATGTGAATGATTGGGTCTACTTGAAAATTTCACCCATGAAGGGTGTAATGAGATTTTGGAAAAAAGGAAATCTTGGTCCCCGTTATGTGGGCCCATATTGAGGCATGTTGGAAAGGTTGCATAGTGGATTAATTTTTTCACGTTTTTGTGTCTTTGAGTATGAGTTTCATGTAGACCATATGAAATGATGTTTTGATCATGCTTTAGTTTATGGTTGATGTTTCCTCATCAAATATGTGCATTTTTGTGATTGCATGCATGTTGGGTTATTAGGTTTGAGTTTCTACCTTCCTTATGATATTTTGAATATCTTTCAAGGGCGAATGTTCCCAAGGGGGAGATATTGTAACACCTCAAATTTGAGAAAGGCTAGAAAGGGGTCAAGTGGGGAACACACAAGCCGATGCTGCGCCATGGTACCCTCCACGGAGCCCAAACGGGTCGTGAAGGGGATTAATGTCCATGAGAGGGCTCGGGGTAAGTCCCTAGGACTTACTGTGCAGGTGTCCCTCCAACGGAGGCCTAGACGGCCAGTGGTGAGGTTGTGGGGCCGTCAAAGGTGTCGTCAAGTAGGGTCACCAGAAGGGGTCCTTCCCCTAGGAACTAGTCAAGGACCACGAACGGCTAGACGGTCTGTGGTACCCTTGACGGGCCGTTAAGCCTGCCGCGAAGTTAGTCCGTTAGCTTTTCAGTCAAAGGCTTTTGGGTGTTTTCGTAATTATTTTAATTCAATACCATGTTGTTTTACCTATTACCAAAAGCCCTGTATAAAATTTTATCACTCAATTCAATTAAGTCTCTCAATTACCCAAAAGAAGAACAAGTTCATCCTCCCCAAATATTTCTCTCTCAGGAATCTTAAAGAAGAAGACTAGGATTTCAAGTCAAGTATCCAATTCCACCATTGAATCCAAGATTTTGGCATTAAGGAATAATAGTATTCATATATGGAGATCTTCCCTCCATAAAGTTCCTAAATTCTCCAATTTACAAAGCTAGAAATCTCCAATTGAAGTTAGGGCTTTCTTCCATGTCATGGGTTCCTTTCAATGTTGATTTATTTGATTGTTTTATGAACTATTATGCATAAATTGAGATAATTCCACATTTTAAAAAATGAATCCCCATGAACCCATTCTTAACACATGTTGTCTATATTTTTATGATTGAAAGTGTGTTTTGAACAATGAAAGGGAATTATAGAAATATACATGCTTTTCTCAAAATTAATGAAATATGATATGAGTTGCCTTCAGAGTAAATCATAAATGATGTTGTTGTTGTTTGATTGTTGTTAAAGGTTTTCTCACATAAAGGATTCTAAGGGTGAAAGATCTTCTAACCTAAAATAAATCAAAGTTAATGAGTTACTTTAATTATGAGAAAAGCGGAGATTACCCCTGACCTCCAACGATAACACAGGAGGTGATTACCCCTGTGTCATGAATGTTAAAAAAAGTTAAGAATAGTAAATATTCCATGGGATTTATGCTTAGCACAGAGTGGAAACGTGGAGATTACCTATCTCCCATAAAGTATGTGCCACCATAGGTTGTCTAGATAGACAATAGCTAATTTATCCACCTAAGCTAGAATTTCATTGTTCTTACCTTGGCAAGTTAGGAAACCTCTTTTCGGTGTGGGGTAGACACCGAATTCCATGTTAATACCTCACATGGTCTTAAATGTCGATGAAATGTAAATCTCCCACACTAATGAATCAAGGTCACTTCAAGATGTACCTCACGAATGTTTGAAAGATGTTAACTTGCATTGATCATGTTTTTATGACTTATGTTTTCTAAGTCTTTTATCTCATATTTTAGATTGGTCATTGCATATCATGAAAAGGTCTTTGTTAGAATGATTTCATATTTTTTATGCATTGCTATCATACTTGGTACATTTTTGTATTAACACATAATCTTGTCTACATTCTCCCAAATGTAGGGTCCAATGTTCCAAATCTGCATTTTCGTGGCTAGGGATCACTTAGTAGATATTTAAGATTAGTGAGTCCTCATTTTCTGAGGACCAAGACTTTATTTTATTATTTATTTATATTTCAGTTTTGTATGTGATGTACGGGTTATGTCGCGATCACTTCTTATGTCCTAGATGATTTTTTGAGGCTATGTAGACTTCTGGTTCATTTTACAAAACTCTTTATGCTATGAATTGTCCTTTTAAATCTCTTGATTTTCTTGTATCTTGTTTATGTATTCTAAGTGGCTTGTGTAGGGCCTCTCGGAGTGCTATACTCCATGTTATGCCTAGGGTATACTTTGGGTCATGACAATATCGTGTTACACTCTATCTTGATGTGGTTAATACATTGATTTAGGCTAATTAGCTTGCGGTTAACTTATGGGCTATGGTTGCAAACTTAATTTCTATATTCGATCTTCGGTTGATGCTCAAAAGAGATTGATTGGAGTGGGTAATTAGTTCAATACTAGACATTTAGGTTTGATATTATGGATTAGATCTATTTTCCCTATTTCTGCATCGAAAGATAGAATAAAGTAAGGTATTGGGTTGTTTAGATTATAATATAGATGAGACCGAAAGGACATTCTATGCAAGGATGCAATCAGATAGAAAGAAGATTAGTATCATTGAAGGTGACCTAGCCCATTCATGATTGTTCATCACCGTAGAACAATACAATTACCCTTATGTGATATTGATTTCCAATCTCCTCACCCTTAGATTGCTTTTTAATTCTCTAATTTCCTAAAATATTAGTTTAATTGTGAAACTTGATAACCAAATCCTTTTAATAATTTTGTGGAATCATCCACCCAATTGTTTTTACTACTACAAATTAATGATTTTACAATCCAAATTTCTTGATAAAATTCTCTACGATATACCATTCCCTGTGGGATTGACCCCGATTCTTCCTTGGGCATTTTTATTGACTACGACTGTTTTCCCTTTTAATTGGTTTTAAAGAGGAGATTTAAGTGTTATAAAAAATGGTGTCGTTGTCAGGGAATGGTAGTTGACAATTTGATTCGAGAAATTAGTTTGTAAATTTGTTTAGTTGTAGAAAATTTTTGTTTTGTGTTGTTTTTGGCTGATTTGTAGGCCTAATACAATGAGTGGTCGTGGTATTGAAAATGATAGTTACAATGGCCAAAATGACGACATGGGTGGTTTTAATGATATACGTGTGAATATTGTTCAAACCATGGGAGACATCCGGATACCTCCTACAATCGGGAGGGCTATGTTTCACCCAACATGAATAATGCCACAATTACTCAAACTAAGAGCAATATTTTTGGGTTTAGCTCATGCATTTAGGTTTGATATTATGGATTAGATCTATTTTCCCTATTTCTGCATCGAAAGATAGAATAAAGTAAGGTATTGGGTTGTTTAGATTATAATATAGATGAGACCGAAAGGACATTCTATGCAAGGATGCAATCAGATAGAAAGAAGATTAGTATCATTGAAGGTGACCTAGCCCATTCATGATTGTTCATCACCGTAGAACAATACAATTACCCTTATGTGATATTGATTTCCAATCTCCTCACCCTTAGATTGCTTTTTAATTCTCTAATTTCCTAAAATATTAGTTTAATTGTGAAACTTGATAACCAAATCCTTTTAATAATTTTGTGGAATCATCCACCCAATTGTTTTTACTACTACAAATTAATGATTTTACAATCCAAATTTCTTGATAAAATTCTCTACGATATACCATTCCCTGTGGGATTGACCCCGATTCTTCCTTGGGCATTTTTATTGACTACGACTGTTTTCCCTTTTAATTGGTTTTAAAGAGGAGATTTAAGTGTTATAAAAAATGGTGTCGTTGTCAGGGAATGGTAGTTGACAATTTGATTCGAGAAATTAGTTTGTAAATTTGTTTAGTTGTAGAAAATTTTTGTTTTGTGTTGTTTTTGGCTGATTTGTAGGCCTAATACAATGAGTGGTCGTGGTATTGAAAATGATAGTTACAATGGCCAAAATGACGACATGGGTGGTTTTAATGATATACGTGTGAATATTGTTCAAACCATGGGAGACATCCGGATACCTCCTACAATCGGGAGGGCTATGTTTCACCCAACATGAATAATGTCACAATTACTCAAACTAAGAGCAATATTTTTGGGTTTAGCTCATGAACTCCTTAGAAAATTTGTGGAGGTGTGTGGACCATTTGTGTTAAAGAACATCTCTCAAGAGTCTGTGACGTTGAGGTTATTTCTGTTCTCTTTGGCGGGTGAAGCTACAAGATGGTTGGAAGAATTGCCAAATAAATCTATGACTTCTTGGGAGGAGTTCATTAATGCCTTCTTGGAGATATTCTCCCCCCCTCCCTCTCTATGATAGAGAAACTTAGAATCCAAATCCAAAATTTCAAGCACATTGGAGGTGAACCTCTACATGAAACTTGATTGCAGTTTAAAAAAGTACTTTTGCAATGTCCAATACATGGTGTTTGGAACGATTTACAGTTGTAATACTTCTATTGTAGCATTGATTCAGTCACACATGTTGTCTATATTTTTATGATTGAAAGTGGGTTTTGAACAATGAAAGGGAATTATAGAAATATACATGCTTTTCTCAAAATTAATGAAATATGATATGAGTTGCCTTCAGAGTAAATCATAAATGATGTTGTTGTTGTTTGATTGTTGTTAAAGGTTTTCTCACATAAAGGATTCTAAGGGTGAAAGATCTTCTAACCTAAAATAAATCAAAGTTAATGAGTTACTTTAATTATGAGAAAAGCGGAGATTACCCCTGACCTCCAACGATAACACAGGAGGTGATTACCCCTGTGTCATGAATGTTAAAAAAAGTTAAGAATAGTAAATATTCCATGGGATTTATGCTTAGCACAGAGTGGAAACGTGGAGATTACCTATCTCCCATAAAGTATGTGCCACCATAGGTTGTCTAGATAGACAATAGCTAATTTATCCACCTAAGCTAGAATTTCATTGTTCTTACCTTGGCAAGTTAGGAAACCTCTTTTCGGTGTGGGGTAGACACCGAATTCCATGTTAATACCTCACATGGTCTTAAATGTCGATGAAATGTAAATCTCCCACACTAATGAATCAAGGTCACTTCAAGATGTACCTCACGAATGTTTGAAAGATGTTAACTTGCATTGATCATGTTTTTATGACTTATGTTTTCTAAGTCTTTTATCTCATATTTTAGATTGGTCATTGCATATCATGAAAAGGTCTTTGTTAGAATGATTTCATATTTTTTATGCATTGCTATCATACTTGGTACATTTTTGTATTAACACATAATCTTGTCTACATTCTCCCAAATGTAGGGTCCAATGTTCCAAATCTGCATTTTCGTGGCTAGGGATCACTTAGTAGATATTTAAGATTAGTGAGTCCTCAATTTCTGAGGACCAAGACTTTATTTTATTATTTATTTATCACATGTTGTCTATATTTTTATGATTGAAAGTGGGTTTTGAACAATGAAAGGGAATTATAGAAATATACATGCTTTTCTCAAAATTAATGAAATATGATATGAGTTGCCTTCAGAGTAAATCATAAATGATGTTGTTGTTGTTTGATTGTTGTTAAAGGTTTTCTCACATAAAGGATTCTAAGGGTGAAAGATCTTCTAACCTAAAATAAATCAAAGTTAATGAGTTACTTTAATTATGAGAAAAGCGGAGATTACCCCTGACCTCCAACGATAACACAGGAGGTGATTACCCCTGTGTCATGAATGTTAAAAAAAGTTAAGAATAGTAAATATTCCATGGGATTTATGCTTAGCACAGAGTGGAAACGTGGAGATTACCTATCTCCCATAAAGTATGTGCCACCATAGGTTGTCTAGATAGACAATAGCTAATTTATCCACCTAAGCTAGAATTTCATTGTTCTTACCTTGGCAAGTTAGGAAACCTCTTTTCGGTGTGGGGTAGACACCGAATTCCATGTTAATACCTCACATGGTCTTAAATGTCGATGAAATGTAAATCTCCCACACTAATGAATCAAGGTCACTTCAAGATGTACCTCACGAATGTTTGAAAGATGTTAACTTGCATTGATCATGTTTTTATGACTTATGTTTTCTAAGTCTTTTATCTCATATTTTAGATTGGTCATTGCATATCATGAAAAGGTCTTTGTTAGAATGATTTCATATTTTTTATGCATTGCTATCATACTTGGTACATTTTTGTATTAACACATAATCTTGTCTACATTCTCCCAAATGTAGGGTCCAATGTTCCAAATCTGCATTTTCGTGGCTAGGGATCACTTAGTAGATATTTAAGATTAGTGAGTCCTCATTTTCTGAGGACCAAGACTTTATTTTATTATTTATTTATATTTCAGTTTTGTATGTGATGTACGGGTTATGTCGCGATCACTTCTTATGTCCTAGATGATTTTTTGAGGCTATGTAGACTTCTGGTTCATTTTACAAAACTCTTTATGCTATGAATTGTCCTTTTAAATCTCTTGATTTTCTTGTATCTTGTTTATGTATTCTAAGTGGCTTGTGTAGGGCCTCTCGGAGTGCTATACTCCATGTTATGCCTAGGGTATACTTTGGGTCATGACAATATCGTGTTACACTCTATCTTGATGTGGTTAATACATTGATTTAGGCTAATTAGCTTGCGGTTAACTTATGGGCTATGGTTGCAAACTTAATTTCTATATTCGATCTTCGGTTGATGCTCAAAAGAGATTGATTGGAGTGGGTAATTAGTTCAATACTAGACATTTAGGTTTGATATTATGGATTAGATCTATTTTCCCTATTTCTGCATCGAAAGATAGAATAAAGTAAGGTATTGGGTTGTTTAGATTATAATATAGATGAGACCGAAAGGACATTCTATGCAAGGATGCAATCAGATAGAAAGAAGATTAGTATCATTGAAGGTGACCTAGCCCATTCATGATTGTTCATCACCGTAGAACAATACAATTACCCTTATGTGATATTGATTTCCAATCTCCTCACCCTTAGATTGCTTTTTAATTCTCTAATTTCCTAAAATATTAGTTTAATTGTGAAACTTGATAACCAAATCCTTTTAATAATTTTGTGGAATCATCCACCCAATTGTTTTTACTACTACAAATTAATGATTTTACAATCCAAATTTCTTGATAAAATTCTCTACGATATACCATTCCCTGTGGGATTGACCCCGATTCTTCCTTGGGCATTTTTATTGACTACGACTGTTTTCCCTTTTAATTGGTTTTAAAGAGGAGATTTAAGTGTTATAAAAAATGGTGTCGTTGTCAGGGAATGGTAGTTGACAATTTGATTCGAGAAATTAGTTTGTAAATTTGTTTAGTTGTAGAAAATTTTTGTTTTGTGTTGTTTTTGGCTGATTTGTAGGCCTAATACAATGAGTGGTCGTGGTATTGAAAATGATAGTTACAATGGCCAAAATGACGACATGGGTGGTTTTAATGATATACGTGTGAATATTGTTCAAACCATGGGAGACATCCGGATACCTCCTACAATCGGGAGGGCTATGTTTCACCCAACATGAATAATGCCACAATTACTCAAACTAAGAGCAATATTTTTGGGTTTAGCTCATGAACTCCTTAGAAAATTTGTGGAGGTGTGTGGACCATTTGTGTTAAAGAACATCTCTCAAGAGTCTGTGACGTTGAGGTTATTTCTGTTCTCTTTGGCGGGTGAAGCTACAAGATGGTTGGAAGAATTGCCAAATAAATCTATGACTTCTTGGGAGGAGTTCATTAATGCCTTCTTGGAGATATTCTCCCCCCCTCCCTCTCGATGATAGAGAAACTTAGAATCCAAATCCAAAATTTCAAGCACATTGGAGGTGAACCTCTACATGAAACTTGATTGCAGTTTAAAAAAGTACTTTTGCAATGTCCAATACATGGTGTTTGGAACGATTTACAGTTGTAATACTTCTATTGTAGCATTGATTCAGTCAATAAAGGTGTAGCTAATCAGTTAGTCTGAGGAGAATTAATCGGACAACCGTATGATGTGGCTACTTTTTTGCTATATGACATGACCAAAGTTAATCGAGCATGGCATACTACGGAGGATCATGTGCCTACTATATAACAGATGATGATCAAGGAACAAATTGAAAAGGACATAGAGCGAGATGAAAACATGGCCAAGATAATGACCCAACTCGATTTGTTGTCTAAAGATTTCATGGGAGGTGGACTAAGATCAGTGAATGTGGTTTGAATTAATAGTGGGCAGTGCCTAGATGATGCCAAGTTTGAGGCATTATATAATGAAGAAGTGCAATATTTGGGCAACCAAATGGGGGGTTCTCATAGAAATTATGAATAACAAGGTTGGAGCTAAGGGTTAGAACAAGGATCAAGATAATGGTTGGTTCCACATCTCCACTCATCTCAATCCACGACAAAGGGAAAGTTGCCTAGTGACGCCGTCCCAAATCACAAAAATGAATGTTTAGGAAATGTGAACTATGTCGTGGTATGATGTTGAATAAGACACCTTTTGGGAGGCAACCCAAGTCTTAACTTTTTCTTTATTGCTTTCAATAATGTGTGTTGTGAGCGCAAGTTGAAAAGAAATTAAAAGGTTGAAGAAGGAACAATAGGCGATGCCAAAACCAAAACAGAGATTCACCAGAGGAGTTGTACAAACTCATTCGTGTCCACCTTATATGCTTGAAAATGTTGAAAATTGTACTAACTATTTCGGCTATATGAGCTCCAAAAGGCGATCCATCGATGTGTACTGTGCGGATTCCATCTGGCCTTCCAAATCATCCTTCGTATTTGGTGTCCATTCAAGCATGTTCAATGAATTTAAGCTCCAATGAGTTATTAACTAAATACGTTTGGCAAAGTTAGTCACAACCACCAAGTGTGCTTGATATAAAAAGGCCAAATGTCTTTTCAAATTCAAAAAGAAAACCCTGCTAAATCTTTCAGACGTTTTAATTCCATTCTCTTGCATGACCTTATTTGAGTGTATGTAAGTCTTTATTGTGTGATTTTTGAATGTGTGGAGTCAATTTGATTTCCAGAGCAATCGACCCTGTCATATTCTCATAATACTTTCGAGTTATTCTTCTTACTGAGGTTTGTTTTCAATTTTTATTCTGTATATTAAAGTTAAAATTGTGTTTTGTATATTGGATTAAAGACATTTAATGATTGTGATTGTTGGATTTCATTGGGTAGCCCTGTGTGTTGCCTATAAATTGTTAATCTTGAATGTGTTGGTTAAATACTGAAATTGAACCTTTAAATTTAGTGGGTCTTGATTTTGATTTGATGTCGGTGAAGTCTGAGTAACCCATTGTTGACCCGATTGCATGATTTTTCCTAATGATGGACAGAGTGATGACTTTCTTTTGAGTAATACTTTGTAATATCGGGAAGGGGGGGGGGTCTAAGTACCCATGGTAGATAAGAATATAGGTTGGATGTAATGATGTTGGGGAACTTGTTTTGTTGCGTATGTTAATTTTAGCTGTGAAAATTAGACACTGGACTAAACATCTCCTGTTTGACGGGCTTGTCTTAGCTTTCCAAGGAGGATAGGTGAATCACTGAGTAAGCCCCAACTCACCTTTTTGAGTGAATATGTGACCTTGGGCACTGTCCCATTTGGCAAGCTTGTCTTACTTCGCCGAACCCACTTGGGGAATCGTTGGGTCGGATTGGACATCACTCTTGATGCATGTTTCTTTTCCCTTTTGCATTGTTTGTTTCAGACGACTTGTCCTAACCCACCGAAACTACTAGGCGAATCGCTGGGTTGAAATTTAATCTACCCTTTGTGCATGTTCCCTTTGATAATTTCCATTGTCTATTTCGACAAGCTCACTAGATATTGCCTATCCTGTTAGGTGATCGGCCTTCCGATTCAGCGAGCCTTAGGGTATTTTTTAACTGTGATTCTAATATTGAGTTTGATTTCAATTAACCTTCACCAATTCTATATTTGAATGTGTGTGATTTGCAGGTCGTGGGTAAGACAAAAAGACAACATGTACTAACTTTGGATACAAAATTCGATAGAGAGTCCTCCCCTGTTAAAGAAGAAAAAGGGGATAGTTGTCAATGAGCCATACGAAGCTCCTCGATGACCACATCCTACAACTCCATAAGCATCTACCAAAGAGATTATGAAACCCAAAAAGGGGGTTATATGGAAGAGAATGGACATCTAGGCCAAACTAGTTCAGCCTTTCTCCACCCAAGCTCCAACCTCTAGAGTTCTCCCTATTATCGTTTTAAGAGCCCAAAATAGACTCAAGGAAGCTGGAGAACATACCATTCTTTGTTAGAGACAGCTCTCCACACACGGATTTATAAGTGATCACTCAACAATTTGGGATATTATTTTGTTCCATCAATTTGAGGGGCATGCAAGACCCAGAAACCCTTATGTTCCTGCTGGGGTGGACAAATTCTATACAGCCTATGCCAAAGCCCTACAAAAGAAGTGGAAGGGCACCGTTTGGAAGCCGCTGGATGAGGTAGAAGTGTGTGGCAAGAAGGTGCAATGCCATGTTGGCCCAATCAACACTGCACTAGGGATGTTGGAATTCAGGTAGATATGTTTTCACTCCGGATGAGGCATGACCCTGATTCATTTAAAGGTTGGTTGGTCGTGCTTATTTCTGACACCTCTCTTTCTTGGATGGCTTATTGTGCCCAAATAGAGATGAAGGAATTAAATATGGTGGCCAGGTATTAGTTTGACTTTATTAGTAGCAACATCATGCCCTCACAAAATGAGTCTATCCTTCACCATCCCAAGGCAGTCTTAGTTGGCACAATCATTGACCGGGAGAACATTAAGGTGTGGACTATCATTGTGGAGGAGAAAGTGATGAGAGATCAATATGAGCAAACTTCCCTTCCATTCCATGTCTTGATCAAAAAGATATGTCAGGATGCAAGAGTCCTCTATAAGGGGAATAATGATATGCAGATCATCCCAGCCTCTTCAACAACATTCGAAGGATTGAGGATGATTGTTCACGAGATGATGAGATTGGTGGAAGTTGCCACCACTAAACACTATGCATATAGTGCATCCAGATGTTATAGCTTCTAAGGCCAGCACACCTGCTCTTTCTATGGAATAGGCCTGTATATCTTCCTCCCCTATTTTTCCATTATCTTCTACACCTACACATGTTAATTCTATTGTTGTTGTTGTTGCTATTGTGCCTAACCCCACTCCTATAACATGTCCCCCCCTCACCCAGACCTTGATATACTAAATAGGATGTCTAGCCCAGTCTACCGATGTTAGAGCCGCGAGGGTTGAGAAGGACATGCCCGAGCTTTGGCCCCTTTGAAGGAAAGAGTGACTAGGTGTGAGGGTTGTGTTGAAGACCATAGTGTGAGTTTGGAAAACCTCACGGCGAGATTAGATTCCCAAGAGAAGGAAAAAGGTAGTTCCCGTGCGTTAGGCTCTATGAAGGGTGAGCATGCAACCAAGCCAGCAACTGTAGGCCAACTACAATCTACTAATATTTTGATGCTATGGGGTGAGTTTCCCATACCATATGCACCACCCTTCATGCCACCGTTGATGCTTAGAAAAAATCCTCATTCTAGTGTGAAACATGAGTTAGTTGTGATTGTTGATGATGTTGTTGTGGATGCTGAGAGACCCGATGATGATTTGGTTGATGAGACAGATGAAGAGGAATTGAAGAGTGAGGAGGATCAGAATGGAACTACAGAAACACTCACGGATCTGCAGGAGACTGACGAGATGATTGCTTAAGCCACCCTGTAAAGATCCTTTCATGATACTATAGTAGTTGGTGCTACTGGGTCTCTTCAGACACCACCATCCTTCCCAGTGATGTGACAGACACTTATTCCCCAACTATTACCACAATGTCTCCTCTACTGATATTATTATAGGGCATTGATGTTTGGGTAATTGTTCCCCTCCGGAGACTCCAGATGAGAATGATCCATAGGCTTAGCCTGTTACTGGGCCTTTTTTACTTAGCCTCCTCTACTTTATTATTTTTGCATTGAGGATACTGCACATTTCTTTTTGGTGGGGTGAGGGCCTTTGAGCCAATATTCCCCATTTTGCTTTGTATTTTGTTATTTTTTCAGTTTTAGATGATATTTGCGGTTTACTTTTGCCTATATTAGAGTGTTTCATTTGGTGTAGTGTATCTCTTGTTACCCATTTTGTTTTCTTTCAATCTTGAAACTACCACCATAAATTTTGAAAATTGTGAAATTCTTAAGTTTTATTAATAATGATTTTAGGATCTATTGTGTTCAACATCGAGGCCTTGAATAGTAATCATGATAAGAATTTTGTATAGTGTTGGTGTTGAGAGAACAAAATTGATGTGGTCGCGCTTTTAAGTGATATCTTTGAATCTTTTGTTGACTAGCTGCGTTTTGATGTGTGCCTTGCCATGAACATCACACGTATGCTTTTAATCTTTTTAGATTGTGCTAAATGACTGTATTTTGAATTAAAATGTGTGCTGAGGTCTTACTTGAAAGCATGTGTGTGAAATCCTATAATTTACCTGGTTAGTCTAATTGTCTAAACCTTGGTAAATGTAAGGCATGATCTTGGGCAGAAATTCTAAGAGAGAACCCAAATTATCATAATTCTTTGTGACTTCCTTGTAAGGTTGTGCATCCTTTTGGAACCATTTGAGCCTAAACCATTTATTGACAAAACCAAGTTAGAACCTCTTGAGAAAAAATTGTCCCTACTTTCACACCAAAATCTTTTTTGAAGCATTTTTATGTTTGAATAGCAAACTTAAGAAAAAAATCTAAGATGGGGATTTGGAAAGGAAGGAGGAATGAAAGACAAGTGAAGGGCAAGGAAAGATGATTGGGGACTCAACTTTGAAGTTTATTACAAAAAGAGAAACCCCTTTTTGTAAAAACTAAAAGAGAGAAGGATCATTGTGATGAAAACATTTTTAAAAATTGAAATGAAAGAGAAAGTAATGAAATAAAGGGGATTCAAAATAAAATGAGTGAAAAGTCAGAGTTTGAGTTCTCAAATGAAAAAGAAAGAAAGGATTTTGAGAATAGGTGATGATGATTGCAACAATGCTTTGAAAAGGTGAAGTCATTGAGCCAAATTGACCATATCTTAACCTCAAATCCATTACAATACTAAAAGACCATTGAGATCTTGCATGAACTAGGTTGTGTGATAATTGGAAAATATGATCAAACCTATGGGATGAACCTTGCATGTATTTCTCTTTTGGGAGGGTGAGAGTTGCATTGATTCCGTAGTTCTTTGTTGATTTTATTTGTGAAAGCATGGAATCATTCTTGATGTGAAGGCACTTAAATGTGTTTATTGAAACATTATCTTGCTTTAGAGAAGAAGCTAAAGTGAGCTTCAACCTGTGTTCAAACCGACTAGTCAACATTTGAAGCTTTTTTATCATGATTGAGTGTAGCATGTTGTTGAGAGTAGTCTTGTAGGGAGACTTGCATGTTAGCTCTCATTGAAGGCCATTGTAGACACCCTTATTGAACTAATTGTGTTCTTGATTTAACTGAGGACAATCAAAATTTTAATTTAGTGGTGTTGATGAGTGGTAGATTTGCAGTGATTTGAGGCCCATTTAGTTTAATAATTAGTGTCCACAATGCTGAAGTTTGTCCTATTATGATAATATTTTGATGATTTGCAACTATGAGGGCTAATGGATAAGGAACGATAAATGTTTGAAAGAATGGCTAAAAATGTGAAATCAAGTGCAAAATTTACATTGATGATAGCCAAGCAAGAAAGGTGGATCACCTAGTGATCATGATCTTGCCCAAATTGATAGTGCATAACTGAAACGACCCCAAAAATGCCCGAAAATGTGCTTCGGAAACACCTATAATTGTAATTTCCATATATCTCAAAATCCGTTTCGTTTTTCGAAAATCCGACTTCATATTCTTGTTTAGGGGGTCAAATTGAGTGGGAAATGGGTCTAACCCAAATTTTAGAGCAACCGTATCAAAATTCGAAAATCGCAAAAAATGCGATTTGGAGGGTCAACTTTAAAG